>NW_006434709.1:22974523-22999791 GCF_000325575.1 Pteropus alecto | reverse complement strand
GAGTCATTGGCAAGCAAGGACTTCAATGGACTCTCAACTGCTCAAGTCACAAAATATCTCTTGAGTGCTAGTCTCTGTAATGAATACCAAAATATCAGACATGCCCCCTGCCTTTCAGAAGCTCACAATGTCACTAGAGATGCCACGAGTTGGACAAATTCAAAAAGGTAATATATAATCTGTGACTATAGGACAATGAGGCCAATTTCTACATGTGGCTTGTGAAAGCGAAGGGCTTGTTGGTCACATCTCAAATCACTAAGGGCGAGTTAACCTGGTCCCCTAAGAGCATCAGTTCCCCCTCCAGGAGCCCCACTGTTAACTCTTTCCACGCAGAGAAAGGCTTGTGTATCCTGACTCTGTATTTCTTATCTCTAAGCCAGTTCCCTATTGTCACTAGACATTCCCTCCATTCCCATGGCGACTCAACAGGCTTTGGTGTGGAGGCTGTCAGAGGCTTCTTGAAAGTGTAAATAGAGTGTGTCTACTGTTTCCCCCCTTATCCATACACTTATTTGGCCCTTCAAAGAGCTCTAGTAGATTAGGGAGGCATGATTTCTCCTTACCGAAGACAAGCTGCCTTTCCACAGGAGGCGGAATTTGCTCAAGTGCTCCATAATCCCGCCTTTAGAGGTTCTGCTGACTTGCCTGGCGTGGAAACAAAACTGTGGGCCATTTCCCAGAAGCCCCTCCAGCGTCCTTCAGTTCTTCAGCCCAGAGGTCAATCTCGAGAAAAGGCTCTCATTTTGTCATGCCCTTCCTTAATATCAATCTTCTGTTTATTTGGGGTAAGATGTGCAGGCAAAATAAAAATAAAATACACGGTATGCTTTGCTTTCCGTGTATTTCATTGCTCGCAGATTCAAGTCACTGTTATTAATCTGAACTTGTACAGAAGATAATAGTGAGGTTATCTGCATCACATTTCATTTTATGACATATCACCTTGTTTACACTGCTCTTTGGGTTGTTTATAGGATATACATTACCTTTAAATGCTCTCATCTTGTTTAGTCATTTTTTTCCTCCCATCAATAAAAAATTTTAAAGGCAGCCATTGTTCTAAGAAATGACAATTATACTTAAGGCACAAAGATGTTTTAATCAGGAAAGACAGTTTGTCTTGTGTCTTAGCCTCATGTATCTTTTTGAACCAGGCTTTGATGCTACGTGGAGTTTTCTGACTCCATCGTTGAGCTATGAAGCATTTTACAGTTATTAAGAGCAAATGAGTTTCTTCTTTAAACATAGGCCTCTGCTTAGCACATTTAGTATTATTTGACTTGGGTCTCAAGATAGTGCTATTCCTGGAATGAACTTCGCATGCTGAAATTTTTTATAAATTTCCCACAATCCTATCACATATGCTAAAATGACCATTTCTTTCCTATAGCCTCTCCAACAATTTGCTGAGGTGAAGAGATTTATACAGTGTACTTTTGGGTTAGGAATTTTCAGGTTAACTCTTTAATGCACAAGTCTCACATAAACCATTTGTGCTGCTTCTGAAAATATATTCTGAGCAAATAATTCAAAATACGGAAAGATTCAAATGCACACAGATGTTCCTCGCAACATTATTGAGAATAGCGAAAAATGGGGAGTACACAGCAATACAATAAAATACACATAAATTTGAGTTAATTGAAAAAAAGCAGGATGCAAATCTATGTACACAACTGTGTAAAAATGTATGTGAAAAAAAGTAGAAGGAACACATACCTCATAATTTTGCAAAAATAACAAACTGATTAGTATTTTTTTAATTTTCTAAACTTTTCTTGTATGTCGTGACATTGCTTGATTTTAATTTAAAAAATGGTTTTAATTTAATAATTGTTTCAATGGATTTAAAGGTGACTCAACCTTTTTATCTAAAGCAAGACCAAAATCTCTCTCCCATTTTTTATATAACCTTTATTTAAATTGGACGTTTAGAAAGTCGGCCCCACGATCCATCAAAAGCATTCGATGGCTTAATACGGGAGTTGAAAGCACAAATAACTAAAGGAGCCAGCAGGGAAGGGAGTCATGGTGCCTCCAGCTGGATAACTTAGACCTGAGTGCATAGGTATTTCAAGGGAATCAAGAGTTTTTTGACCACTAATAAGAATTCAAATATAAAATAAAGACATTTGTGGGCCAAACACAACACTTCTCAAGCTAGATTCAGCCAGCTGGCTGCCAGTTTGTGACCTCTAGCCTAAAACCCAGTTCTGAGGTTACAACCAACTGCCTGATTTCTGAGCACTCAGGCAACGCAACCTTCCCCATGTGCCCCCGTTCACTTTTCCTCAGTGACCTCAGCACCACTTCCGGCTGTTTGATTAGGGCAATGAAGGATATTAGTTCCCAGAACTATGAAGGCTTATAAATCTGTCCCTCGTTGGAAGCATTTCTCTTGCCAGAACGTGAAAACTGGCAACATTTTTAATATTAATTTGTTTCCCCGTCTGTTGTTTACATTTAGTGTGTCTGTGAGGAATGTATTTGATGCTGTTCAAATATGTCCAATTTCATCCTTGAGCCCCTTTGCAGTTGTCAGATGAGGCCAGCTGGGCCCTGGCTCTGTTTCCAGCTTGTTGTCAACCAAACTTGAGCAGTCAATGTGTTTATCACTGTTTCTTCCAACACCACTGCCCTGGTACCACTTACCGGCTTCAGAGGGCTGACCTCAGGGTATAGCCACCTCTTCTGCTTTCTCCGCTTTCTCTCCGTCTCCCTCTCCCTCTCATCCCTGGAAGCTCCTTTGGCCCCACAACCAACCACTGAGGGATCCTACCTACTTCCACGCTGGCATCTGCTTCTGATGTCTCGTGACGGATCCCAGGCAACCACCATTTCTGGAAAAGAAGCCTTTTCCCTGAAGTAACCCCACTGGCTTTGCCACACATATTTTCCCACAGTTCTCAATTCCTTGGATATTTGACCCTGGACTTGAAGCAAGGTGCAGCTGATACTCCAGGACTGATCTTCTTGCCCAACCCCACTATACCATGTAACATCTATCCCCACAAGGTCAATGTAATGGCCCTGCTGCCCAGGGGGACCAGGGTAAACTGCACCAGCAGGATCTCTAGGACCTTGGATATTGATCAATTAATTAACCACCCATCAATAAATAAATGAGTTGAAGCTCCCCAAGTAGCAAGCTTTGGCTTCTACAAAGCAAACTGCCCCTTCCTTTCCCACCCAGGACCTATTGTGGTTACAAATGCCTCCTATTAGGTTTTGGGTTATTTTGGGCACTGCAGATGTTGCCAGATGTTTACTTTTAACATGAGGAGAATTACACTGCTTTGTGGTTGTGGGGGAGGAAAAGGATGCTCAGGGCTACAGGCAGGACTGGCAAGCCCCTCCATAGCCCAGTCCCTGGGAGCTCCTTCCCTCTCTCCCCTCCAGATGTGGCCCAGCCCCCACCCCATTTTGCCAAGTCAGCGGATTCAGACTATTCCAAGCATGGAGGGCCCTGCAGTAGCACACATGGCCCACCATGTGGGGTGCACGTGTGTAACTCTGAGGTCAGGCCTGGCCTCCGCCAACCCTCATGGCACTCTCAGAGAGGGACTCCTCACCACAGATTCTCACCTTGGCTCCCCTTTGAAACAGCTCCCTCCTTGATAAGACCAAAAGGCAGAATTTTCTTTTGAGTGATTTAGATTACCTGAAATGACACCATTGCCAGTTATGGAAAAAAAAGCATGCCTTTGGGTACAGGAATCTCTGAGAAAAAAGATAGAGGGGCTTCCTTGGTAAGACCCCAAAGACTAATCTTGGAACCCCATGAAGCTTGATCCATTTGGTAGGTACAACCCTGTTGCCTGATCCCATCACAACATTCAGTGTCCAGTAGGATCTGTGGGATCTTGTGCTCCTGTGAGGGACTGAGGCTGAAGGCAGAGGCCACCACAAATACAGGTTCTTCGCACCAGGGTCCAAAGTCTTCCAAAGACATAACAGGCATTTAACTACAATCCATACCCTTTGGAGGAAAGTTCTTACTTCCACATAACCTTGTGCGACCATTACCTCCGCTGCTAGACAAGGGAGGGTGGCCTACTCCTTTGTCCATCCATCAGCCCAGCAGGTCCATCCTCCTCCTCCCTTCAGCCCTCTTGGAACCTAGAGGCTAAAAATATCTTCTTTTTTTTTTTCTTCCTGGTGTCCAGAGAGCAGGACTGAAAAGCAGAAGCTCGTAACTAGCCCATACTCCCAAATAGAAATGGACCTGGGAGGAGAGAGGGGTGAGCAACAGCTCCCTGCCCAGCCAGACAGGCTGGAGAAGCCTTACAGAGGAGAGGCCCGAGATAGAGTCACACGTTTTTATTGAGGACTTATTATGTGATATCACACAAGTAGAAGTATGACCGAGTTGGCTACAACCCACATGCTGTATTCTTCTTAGAATTCCTAGCAACTATACCCTTCCCATTTCTGAGCCATTTATTCCCAACTCAGCAATGACTGAGAGCTGGTAGAAGAGGAGATAGCTCCTTGATAGTTTTCTCAAAAATCTGTTTTTCCAAGAATAAATGGGAGGCAAAAACCACAAAATGATGTTTTAATGTGAAACTGTGAACTTACCCAGTTCAAGCCTATATCTAGCCACCTGCACCCATTCACAGTATATAATTATTCAGGTGGAAACCGAACTACTCCCAATCCGGTGCTCATTCTTCCTTCTCTTCTCCCCAAAGCTCCTCTGAGGCAAGACTAAAGCTGAGGTGCTCTTCACCACTGCCTCCTCCAGGAAGCCCCTCTATCTTTTTCCTCAAAGACTCCTGCACCCCAGGCATGCTTTTCTTTCCTGCTTGCCCTCATGGAGTGTCTGACCCATCTGAGAAGGTAGATTCATCAATTAATAATTTATTCACACACGCACCCATTTTCCAGCTTTGTTTAACAATGTTACTACCAGGTGACTCCCCCTGAGAACTTTAAGGAGCCCAAGGGAGGGGACACAAGGGACGAGGAGCTGGGTGCACATGAGGAGAACTGGGGAATTTGTAGCTCTGGTGACCCACTCCTAAAGGTGACCAGGAGTGAGGTTATTCTAGCATTCTTCTTGAAAAGAAGCAAGAAGTATCCAAAGGCTCAGCTAAGACTGTGGCCTTAACCTCAAACCTACATTTGTGTGTCAGTTGATCTCAGACCAAAGAGAGGTAGTTGAAGACAATAGAGAATGTTGCTGGGGCCTTTGGACAGAGGTCATGGAGGCACTTTGGTCTAGTGGTAATGCACTTGAGCTCTGAAGTCAAACCCCTGGTTCTGAATTAGAGCTTCATAAATTATGCCCTGTGGGACTTACACAGATTCATTTATATCATTTAGCCTTAGGTTTATTGTCTGTGAAAAGGGGATATAACAGTACTTACCTTATAGGGTAGTTGTGAGGTACACATAGAGAAATACTGGTACATCATGGAGCCTGTCACATCATAAGACCTCAATAAACATTAAGCATTATTATCATTACTGTCTTTTGTTATTGGGTTCCAGACTTAACCCACTTCAAGGAGTCCCGAGGGAAGATGACCATTTCTCTGTGGCTCAGTGTGTCTGAGGCTCATGCAGGCTGCCCCAGCTCAGTATTCAGCCAGATGTGGCTCAGTACATATAGCAGATGAGGCAGCCTGGGGAGCCTGGGATCGGACTAGACCAGACCACCCATCGGGCTGGGGAAGGTGCTGGCAGGACAGCCTCAGCTGCAGCTGCTGGTGTAGTCATCCAGGGTGACAGGCAGCATGCAGTGTGCAAGGGTGTGGAAGCAGACGACAGGTGGCAGCTCAGCAACAGTCGGCAGCACATTGGGCAGGGGAGTGGCAGATCTTCTAACATTTGGTAACAGGGTGTCCCTAACAGCAGGTGGGCCATAGCAATGGGCAATTCCAGAGGGGTATTCTGAAATCCAAGCAGGCAGGCAGCATCAGGAAAATCTGTCAGCAGATCTCAGTGCCCACCAAAGGCTAGATCTGGTGGGGAGAGGCCAGAGAGAGCAAAGCAGGGCCCCAGGCTTAAAGGACAGACAAGTGATCAAGACAAGGCTGCAGGCCCAGGACACAGGGAAAAGTGCTATTGCCAGAACATGGCCTGCAGCCTGCAGGAGGAGCTGACCGTGAGGCAGTTCTGATGTGGTCCAGCCTGACCCCCAAACCCTGGGCCCATGCCAGGTTAATTGCCAGGGCAAATCAGGGCAGGCCTGAGACTATGCTGTTCCCATGATGAGGTTGCAGGAGAAGGAAGCTGGAGGTCATCATGGGACAACTTTTCTCTTCTCTCCCTCCCTCCCTCCCTGCTGCCACACACACACACGCGCACACGCACACACACACGCACGTGTGCACACACATACGCACGCAAGCACACACATACACATTTTCTTTCTCTCTTTCTCTCTCTCTCTCTCTCGCTACTGCTCCATTTTTCCTGATTCTTGCCCTTTGGCTTTTTTTTTTTCCTCTCCTACTTACTGATAAGGAAGAACCAAAATAAGTAGGATGAACTTCTTTAAAAAGAAAAGCCCTGTCTATCAGTCCTGTAATTGTCTCCCTGACAATCATCTGACAAGTGACATGTCACTGGATTTCTGCTCTGTGTCCCAGTGGAAGGAGCATTCTATGGTGATAAATACAGCTGAAGGGAGTGAGACCCCAATTAAGGAAGAAAGATAAGGGTCTCCATAGCTTCTGACTTGGGTTCAGCTCCCATGTGTCTTTTTCTTAGGCTCAGCTAACAACTCTTTTGTAAACTATTCTGGACCCATGTCTTGCCAATGACCCCAAAGACTTTGGTTTGGAGACCAAGTTTCATCTACTCTAGGGCCACATTCTTACAGACGTGGAAATCTAACCCATATTCATCCACGTAGGCCATTATGCCTCATATTTGTGCATCTACATTAGCCCCTAAGCCTAATAAGTATAAACATATTTGTACTGTTTCTCAACCCATGCACGTATTCTTAATCACTGACTTCCAAAATATAAGAGTACAGGCAGTGAGAGCGGGTACCACATAAAAGACTGCCAGAAAGCAGTCATTAGAGCACCCCTCAGCTTCTGGGCACATCAGCCACCCTGTCCCTTTATCTGCCCTGGTTGAGCCTCTTCTTCCTCCTTAGCAAGGTGGTCTGAGAAGCTAGTGACCAGGACTTGGTGGGAACAGGCCACACTGCTTTCTTGGATTGCTCTCAGATTTAGAATAAGGTTACTGATGTGTATAACATACAGATCTACCTGAACCTGAGCTTGGTAAAATCCATCTGGAGCCAGGGGCACAGGCCCTTTCCTCACCTCCAGGGATTCCTGGATACATGAAAGGCAGAGGAAATTTAATAAAAAGAAGAGGTTACCTAGGTGATGGAAGAGCTAAGAAGATACACAGAAGATGATAAGCCAAGCTCAACTTGAGCAGCAGCAGAGAGCTACTTCTGCCCTAGGACTAGAGGGAGACAGGAAGGAGAGAAAATGGGGTGACCAGAATCCAAAGCCAGGGCCGTCCAGTGGGAACTGCAACCACAGAGAGAGGGGTTATCTGATGTGAGCTGGAGCCATGAAGAGATCCAGATTCTGTCAAAGATACCAGAGGAAGCAGAAATAAATACCCCAACTTTCCCCACTCCTACTACTTCCTACTACTTGCTCTGCAGACAGCACCCCTTCCCCATTAAATGACCTTACCTGAGAGCCAAAGGGTGAAGAGACTAGAAAATGCAATCCCTGCAGAGCAGCCCTCGAAGTCCAAGGAATCAACCTGAGAGCAAACAGCCAAGAACGATGACCCACTGGGTCCTGGATGGGCCAGTTGCAAGTGTCTCTGCTTTAGAGAAATACTAGAACCAAGCCCCAGGGAGCAGCATCCTCCTTAGTCCTCTCAGCCTCACAAAGATGAAAATAGGTCAGCTGCTTCTCATGCCCTGTTAACGTGCACCAACAGAAGATTATTTTGCACATTCGTCACAGCAGGAAGGTATTCCTGAAGAAAACGGGGCATTGTTTGTAAAGAAGTAATGCCTTACCTTAGAGGGTTCTGACATTGTGCCCTAGTTAGGGGCTGGGCTGGGTCTAGGCACTGGGGGACCCTTGAAGTCATTTCCTACACTGCAAAATTACATACCCTGTGCCTTAGGGAATGGTAAGGTATTAGGTTGGGGACTAG
Source organism: Pteropus alecto (assembly GCF_000325575.1). Taxonomy (NCBI): domain Eukaryota; kingdom Metazoa; phylum Chordata; class Mammalia; order Chiroptera; family Pteropodidae; genus Pteropus; species Pteropus alecto. The sequence goes on along the minus strand of NW_006434709.1, from coordinate 22,991,634 downwards.
GAAGGAGCCATTGTCCAAGGCACAAGAGCACTCAGCATTCTCCTTAGAAATCAGGTAGCCCCTCCTCCCCTCCCTCTTTTTCCCCAAAACCCACACCTCATTTGGCCCAGCTTCCTTCAGGCTCTTCCAGTGGCTCACTCAAGAACTTCAGCCTGAGCTGGAAATTAAACACATGTCCCCCTTTCCCCCTACATCCACCCCAAGAGCCAGTCCTAAATGGGAAGCCCCTCCTTGAAAGGTCTTTAGTACAAGGGTCCTGGGAATAAAGGAGGAGGTAGTGTGGAGAGAGGATAAGAACATTTCTGCGATTTCTGGAAGCTTTTCCAGCCCCAGAAATGGAAAGCTCTGCCCAGCATGAGTATCAAGTCCAAATATGAGCCTAAGACAACATGCAAAGTGGGAGGCTCCTCCCCACCCCACCTCGGCCCCCTTTCTCAATCACAGCCTAACTTCTGCTCAAACCAAGTTGTCATTTACTAGCTTCAGTGTTTCCCGTAAGTCTTGTGTCCTCAGCGGGCCTGCAAGTTCTCCACAAGCAGGAGTTCGATATAGACAGCACAGTCCAGAGTGAGCCCCAGCCCTCACCTGCACACAACCTGCACACAGCCTTCACAACGGGTCCTATGCAGGACCAGATACAGAATTTGCAAGATGAAAATACAGGTCTCCTTGTTAAAAATTATTAAAAATTTCAAAATGACGACAACAGAGCATTCAACCAAGCACAGGACACTTCTGAGCATGGGGCTCTATGGGACTGCACTGGCCACTGCCCATGGAGCTGACCCTCGTCCTGTGTAGTTTGAGTGGTAGCTTGCCTCCAAAGATGCTACCATCAATTTCTTACCTCCCTGTGCCTATAAGCCAATCCTATGTCAAGAGGTGCAGTCTAATTCCCCTTTGTTGAATGTGGACTTGACCAATAAAACACAATGGAAATGACATTCTTGTACCTCCAAGACTAGGTCATAAGAAGCCTTACAGGTCCTATCTTGGCCTCGTGAATGCTTGTTCTTAGGACACTCAGTCTCAGAACCCAGCCACCATGCTGTGAGAAACTCAAGCCACGTAGAGAAACCACGAGTAAGTCAATGGCCCTGGCTGAGCTCCAAGGGGCAACCAGCGTCAACCGCTGGTCCCATGAGGGAACCACTTTGATCGCCAGTTCCATTAAGCCTTCATATGGCTTCAGCCCCAGTGAAATCTGACATGAGATCCTCTTCTTGCTCCTGCTCATGTCTAAGGGATGATGTAACCACACCCAAGGGATGTGTAACCACAAGGGGTCCTAAGCCTGAGTCTCCCACCCACTATAACCACAGAGAAACTTCTAGCAAGAACCACCCAACTGAGCCTCGTCAACCACAGAACTATGAAAAATAATCATAAATCTTTGTTATAAACCACTAGTTCTGTAGTGGTTTGTCGTACAACAATAGGTAACTGAGACATGCTCCAAGGAGTGGCATTCACTTGGAATACAGTGTGAATGGCTTGGGTTGTATGTCATGATAGTACTGGCGGAGCACACAGTAGGAGCTCAAGAAAGACTGATCATCCCCCTGACCACCAGTGTGTTGGCATCAGACATGTGGACCCCCTGACCGAGGACGCACCCTCCTGCTGGCGAATGCCTTTTGTGATAAAATATTTGCCATCTGGTTTCAACCTGACATCTCCCTGGCTGATGAGGTTGTGGATACTGCTGTCTCCGGAGATTCATGACCACTTCCTCCCACCCCATTCCTACCCTTCCTATCTCAGGAAATGAATAGCAATTTTCCCCTAGGGCCTGTTTACTCATAGCAATATAACAGGATTTCCAAAACCAATCTCACAGCCAGTTCCAATATCTGTCTTCACTGTAATAATAATACAGATGCTGCACCTGCCTCCAGATTCCATCTTCTGCTCTTGTGATTGTTCATTCCTTTCTCCAGGATCTTTAAACATCTGATTAAATGTCATGCTTCAAATGGAAAGTTCTGAAGATATAAGATTATCTGACTCTGTAACTTTCATCAGCCCTCCTCTCTGCTTGGCAGCTTTTTGCAACCCCTATTTTCTCTCTCCCCACCCCTTACCTCCCAGAAGTCCTCTGAGCCCTATGAGTTCCTCCCCCAGTTTCTGGTCACACTATTCTCTCCCTGAGAACTTGACATGGGCAGGAGCAAGAAGAGGATCTCATGTCAGCATGCAGCCTGAGGCTGGCCAAAGGTGTAGTTTGGCCAGGGATAGGGTTCCCTCTATGTCACCAGGACAAAGAGGGGTCTAAGACTGCAGGCTAACATGACACTCCCTCCTGATGATGCTCCTGGCCACATAACCCCACTCTTTATAACACCAACACCCCCAGATTCATTCCCCCCCACCGACGTTAGCAGACAGTGCATGCAAAACCAAGTGACTGACACCCTAGAAATATGAAACCACAAGGGATCCCAGCCTGAGTCTCTCACTAACTTCCCCCACTGTCCCTTGGGAAAACTAAAGCCTGCAGTGGGATCCAGGCCATGCTTAGTCTGCACAGCCTGATCCTTATGTTCATTTTGTGAACATAAATCGCCATTTTAGAGAACTTGGTAGATACCAAATAGGTCCCCAAGCAGCTCTCATATACTATATTACTTGCAAGTAGCATGTTCGCCAACCAGGTGGGTGGTAGTCCCAAAGCCAACAACTTTAATGCAGCAGGAAACATTTTTGAGATAACGACCAATGTTTTTCCTCCCAAGAACTCCCTTCTGTTCTCCCACCCCTCCACCCTCCCCCCAAACCCCCCACAACTCGTATTCAAGTGGCTAGGCCGTTCTATGCTTTCAGCCTCAAGGAAAGGATGTGATAGGAAGAAAAAGAAAAATACAAGCTTTGATGTCTGGGCGAGATTAAAATATTTAGGAGAAACATCTTGAGTGAGAGCAGGGCCTCTCTCCGTCCTTCCTCTATACTCCCTCAAAATAAACAGTGAAGAGTTCTCTGAAATGGACCCCATGACTGCCTTTCCTGATGGGCCCACTGACAACCCATTTTTCTACAGCAGCCATCAAGGATGGGACCCATACTTTGCTGTCCCCTGCATCCAGGTTACCTAGCCTCACAATGTCCCAGAACACCTGAATCTTCAAGAAAAGGAAGTTGGGTCCTCGGCCCCCACGACTATCACCACCCCACACACATCTACTGTGAAGCAGCTCAAAACCTCTCTCACCACCCACGAGCTGGATGAGAGTTAAACCTACCTCCCTTACAACACAGACTGAGCACTTGCTAGGTGGCAGGTATCTACATAAAGGTTTTTCGTGCCTTATCTTATTTTGTGATAGAACAGACATGAAAATTCCTCCCACCCGCCCTTACAACCTAGACTCAGACTTAGCCTCCCTGCCAAGACTTTCCTTACTGCTCAGCCTCGTAGAGCAGTTACTCTTTCCTTGGTGTTACATCTACAACCTTTTCTTTCTATTATTCCACTACTATACTGCATTGTAATTATTTACTAACGGGTCTATATCTCTTCCTGGATTAGAGCGTCTTGGGATCGGGGCCCAAGTCTTACTCATTTTTGCATGCCTTGTAATTGGCACTAAATTAATGTTTGTATAGTTAAATTGAATTGTCCACCCAATTCTCTTTTTAAAATTAAAACCAGAATTTCTCATTAAAGCAGCTCCAACGCAAAGGAGAGAGTCCTAAAGAGCCAGCAATTAAAGAAAACACAATTTAGTAAATCATCATCAGGTTTCACCTGTTCCTAAGCGCTGCTTAATTTTTGCTAGAGCAGTTGGACTGAGCCTTCTCACTTTGGTTTCACCTTCGCTACTCTCTTTGAGTCCTAGTCTTACCCCAGAGCCCCTCATTCTGAACTCGGGCAAAGATCTCAGCTCTATCATATTGAGAAGAATACGAATGTCTGAAGTGAACTCCCTCAAATTCTCACCTCTCTGCCTCAAAATCTCTCCAAAATGACTGGCAGAGTATAAGGGGGTCGGGGGGAAGGGGCTTCATACACCACCAAGGTACAACTGATAAAATCTTACTGGAGGACAATCTGATGATGCGTATCAAAATCTTACATGTGCATAAGCTTTGACCTAGCCATTGAACTTCTAAAATCTTATTCTACAAAAAGAACTGGACAAGCACACAAAAAAATCCGCCACGATGATCTTGCAGTGTTGTTAAGAAAGCACACACTCTGAGCCTCGCTTTTGCACCATCTCTACTTTCTGGGCTTCGGCTGCTCTGGCCCTCTTTCAGTTTTTCTTCCTTCTCCCTCTTTCTCTAATATCCCCAAAGTCTCCACATCCCACCTGAGAGTCCCCTCGTCTGTGTCTCTTAACTCATTCCAATTTCTTCAACCTTGCTCAGACCCTCCATAAGCCACCTAAAGACTATCAAGCTGGCCACCTTGAAGGGAGAGCATCCTTGTGAAGGGCACCCAGAATAGGGCTTGCAAAGGACCACTCCGGGGGCAAGGAAAGAGCAGCTGAGGTGGGCGTGTTGCCTCCTAGCCCCCGAGTCTCTCTGACCATCAGCCTGGGCAAAATTCTTTTCTCCTGAGTTCACCTAAAACAGATTAGAATTTTCAAAAGAAATTTTAGTGGGCTTTTTTTTTTTAAGGGGAAGAGAGATAAATTCTGATATATGAATCATTTTTAAAAATGAGTTTGTGTATTTCCTATCTCAAAACAATGACCACCTGGCAAGATCTCTCTTCCCTGGTAAAGCTCACTGAACATGCAAGCTCTGGCTCCCTGCCCTTCAGCTCTGTGTGCACAGACACTTCTCTTTTCCACTGGGACAAGTGGTCACCTTGGGCGAATAACAGAAATCACACCTTTCTTTGTGGTTGTTGTTCCAAGTTGTGCTATATTTTATTTTATTACAAACTTTAATTTTTAAAAAGTTAATTTCTAATCGTGTTTGAAGTGCACCGTCTCATCACCACTCAGCTACCTTCCCCAGAGGCAGACACAGTTTCCTGGCCAGCACACTATACACCCTGTCCCCCTCATTGCCTTTTTCACTTAACAATATACCTTAGAGATTGTTCCATATCGTGCATACAGATTGGCCTTATTCTTCTTGTCAACTTTATAGATGTGCCATAATCCACACACCAAGTCCTCTGTTGGTAGACATTTAGCTTGTTTCCAGTCTTTTCCTTCTGTGAACACGCTGCAATAAATATCTCTACGTGTTTCCCTTTGTACGCATGTTAGAAAAATGCTAGAAATTGAATTTCTGGATCAAAGTAAAAATCTATTTAAAATTTTGATAGATATTGCCAAGTTGCCTCCAAAAGGTTCGTTCCAGTTCACACTTCCACCACCAACATGCAAGAGTGTTGCCTTCCTCCCAGTTTTACCGATCGTCCACCGAACCTTTTCATCTTTGCCAACTAATATATAAAGAACAATATTTTGGTGTAGTTTTAATCTGAAATTCTTTTTACAATAGGTGACGTTAAGCCAGAGGTATAGCATAATGCTAGAGAGGACAAACTCTGGTCCCTGATTACCTGGGTTCAGATCCTAACCCAACCATTCATTAGCTGGGCAATTTTGGGTGATTTACTTAACCTCTTTATGTATTTGGTTACTCATTAGTAAAATGGTATCATAATAACAACACATTCCTCATACAATTATCGTGAAAATTAAATGCATATAGAACTTTATATGTGTTAATCATCATTATTATATTTTCATGTTTAACACATTGCACTTTCCTCCTGTGAACTGTCTAAGCATGTATGTTGCCCATTTTTCCATTGTTTGTTATTTTTCATTCTGAAATATAAAAGCTATATATATATATGTGAAATTAACCCTCTGTCATTTGCGGAGCAAATATTTTCCCTAGTTCGTCTATGTCTTTTGACTTTTTGGGATTTTTGCCATGTAGACATTTTTAATTTTAGCATAGTTAAATATATCAACCTTTTCTTTTATGACTTTTGGACTTTAAGCTGGGCTCCAGAAATGTCACACTTCTTGAAGTATGAATGAATTGAAACTAGAACTATTTCCTGTTTTGACTCCTGCCTTTCCTCCTCTCACTCCCTCCCTCCCTGTCCTGCGAATAAGTCAAGGTTACCTCCTAACACCTCCTCAGTGGCTTTTCCACATCCAACCTCTCCTTGAGCCCATCGAAAGTCCCACAAGAGTAACTTCAGTCAGGGCACTTCTCTGCTCAAAAGTGTTCAATAACTTCCCATCTCTGATGGAACTAAGAAAAAGCTTCTCATTATTGGCATCTGCCTAGACGATGCCAACCTACTTTGCCAGCTGGTGATTCTCCTAAATGTCTCCTCTCTTCTAGTCCAACTTCATTTTTCAATGTTCCCCTAAATATTCTTTCTGTCCTCCTCAACTTGTATCACACTATTTCATCTACCTGTAAAGCCTTCTGCCCATCTCTGCCTCCCCAAATTCTCCTCATCTTTCAATACTCATCCCAAACACTCCCTCTCCATGAAGTCTCCACAGGTCCCCAACAATCAGATGTGAGCTCATCTTCCCTTGTGCACTCAAAGTACTTTGCATGTTCTTTTCCTGAGAGATGCATCTCAAGCTGCCTTAAATAAACCAAGACATCTTGCAGGGAAAAATGTGAGCTATGTTTTATTCATCTCTGCATTTGCCACAGCTCCTTAATCTCCTGTTGAAATAAATTGTAGATACAAGTAATCGGATTGATAGGAAGGAGGGATTATGAGAAAGTTACTGTTCTCTGGCTAAACCATCACATCCGGACAGCTGGGCTGGAGGCTGCAGGAGCTACCTTCCCCAATCGGTCTCCTCTGTTGTGTCAGACGGTGGATATGAGTTAACCTTCTTTCAGTTGCAAGTGAAAGAACACCCAACCCCTACTTGTAAGGTAGATTCAGGAGTCGCAATGTTGTCACCAGGGGCCAGTTTCTCTCTCCAGCCTTCAGCCTCACTTCCTGTGTATTGGGACCATTGTCAGACAGGCTGGGCCCTGCAGAGGCAAGATAATGCAACAGCCGTAGTAGTCAATCATACTTCCACTTCATTCCAAGTACAAGTCCAGAGGAAAAGGGCCCATCTCCTAGCAGGTCCAGCAGCGGTCTCGTTGCTTTTCTCTGTCTCTCAGTGGGTTTGATGCCCACCCCTGATGACCACGGGAATGTATTGATCTTTTTGGTCAGGCCTGAGAGCCAAGGACTGAGTGGATTCTATGAGTATATGGGCCCAATGTACACCCTGGAATAATAATTGACACCTAGTTACCAAAAGAAGGATAAACAGATGTTATTGACCAAAACCACCAAACATCCTGAGGAGAGGGATGGGCCCGAAGCCCCGACACTGAGCTGTTACTCTCCTGCCTGCCACTCTTCCCTGCCATGGAGGCCACGGTTCTAGCTTCCAAACACAACATGGTCCCCCAAGGTTTGTGGCTCAGCCGCAGGACCAGTGCGAACAGATCCTAACCAAACCCCAGACCAGGCGATGGCTGGTGTGGCCCAGCCGGCTCCGAGTTATTAGAACCAGGAGTCCTAGTCTTAGTCCCAACGGTTGTAGGATTGTTTATCTTTGTTGGGGAAAAACTGCAGCCAGAGCCATAAATCACTGCCCAGCTGGACGGCTTCGCTGAAATGTTTGTTTAAACAACGAAATCTCCTGACGGACTGAAAATATAGGATGGATCGTCCTGTCCTTCTCAGGCCTAGTCTCACAGGCTGGAGCCTGGGGCCTACAGGAGGGACTCAAAATCATTCCCCACCCCCACTCCCCATCCCTCCCACTCCCAATATCAGTCCTAAAGAATGAAGCCACAGCATAGCTAATCTGAAACAGCAGATAATGCAAAAGCCATGTCTATCAATCTTTGAAATGCAATCTCTGGAGTGGTTTGCATTGGACGTGCCTTCCTAATGGAAGTAGCATTTCTTGGCGAATGCGCACCAAGAGGCTGCCGAAAGGGTGGTCTCTGGAAGGACACTGGGTGGAGCGTGGGAGATCCAGCTCTGCCCTGACCACTCCTGGGCCTCGGTCTCCTCACTTGTTACATGAGAAAGTTATATTTGGTCTTTTGTTTTCTTCCAGCTCTTACCTGTTAAGTAAGGCAGCCGTGGGTTCACATTCCTAAAAGAAAGACATGATAAACCGGAGGGGGCAGGGAAAGGAGAGGGAGAGGCGGAAGAGGAAGGTGTTGAGCTCTGTGATTCCTGAGGTCTCTTCCAGTCCTAGGGTGCTCCCTTCTGTGGTGCTCTGGCCCTTCAGAGGAGACAGAGGAAGCCGCTGACTAAGGCCCCAGCTGGCAGACCTGTAATCAGGAGCCTGGCACACTCTGAAAAGGAGGTGAAAGGGTGACCGCCAATGGGTGTGAGTGACAGGGACCAGTCAGACCGCAGGACTAGGGCCTGTGCCCAAGCAGTATCTGGCTTGTAGAGGAAGGGAGAGTGGGAGAGAGGGCGCCTGTCTGGGCCCCTGGATGGGGGTGGGGAGCACCTAGAGATGAGTAACTTCTTTTTCAGCCTTTTCCTAAAGGAAGAAGGCAGCAGAGGCTGAGCCTTTCCAGTCTGGGGGCTGTAACCCTGGCTCTGTGATGGGAGCCATGACAGGCCTGTGATAGACTGTGTGATGAGGGATATTGAGTGGTCTGGTGGTTGGTTTGCCAAATATTTGCAAGAACATATTACTTGTCAGATACTGTGGGAATCTTTAGGAATGTAAAGATGAATACAGCCAGGGTTCTTTGAGAGTTTGCAATGGGATATTCCCAAGGGGTGAGCGATGAGATTTACAACAAGGATTGTGGAGGGGATTGGGAAAGAATTGTGAAGAGATTTGTTGATGGTTATGTGAGGAAGGAGTAGGAGATGGAAGAGGGTCTGTAATTAAGGTCTGCAGTGGAGTCTGTGATGGAATTGTATGATGGAGAGTATGGTGGATGTTTAGGGGTCCATCAGCTATAAAATGGGAATATAATGGAGTGTGTGTTAGAAGGTGTAGCAGGGTATGTGAAGGAGCGGGAATTGTTAGGATACATGATGATTTATTAACAAAGCTGGCTTTCCTGATAGCCCAAAGAGATCAAATTCTTCTTCTTAATTTGGTCTCAATAGCACTTTAGTTTATCATTTATAACACTTACCACAATCGAAGTGAGTTCATTGTTTCATAATTATTTGCTTGATTCCTGTCTCCTTTACTAGGCTCTAAGAGCAGTGGTAGGAGTAGCCTTATCGGATCTTTACAAATCTTGTTCACTGCTACAACCCCTCCCTCCACCTCGCCCCCAACACACAGCCCAGGGCTGGACACACACTAAGTTCTCAATAAGTATCACCTGAACACATAGCTCTATGATAGTCAGGGTGATCAAGCTCCTCCCCAAATCCTACAGGGCAGCTGGATGTCCTCAGAATAAGTAACAATTTTGTGTCAAGAGTCTGGTGATCTCGGTTCTGTTTGAAGGGAGGTGTTGCCATCTGGTGGCCAAAAAAAAATACACTGAGAGGAGGCCTACATCCTGCCCCAGTTCTAGCTTCCAAGGCCCAAGGGGCCAGCAGGCCGCAACCACTCCTCAGCTTAGGGGCCAGCCCCCAGCCACACAAAATCAACCCTAGCTTTCCCCATTGTCTCGGAGCAGAGGGGGCTGGAAAATGGAGACCATGCAGATCCTGTGGTGGACTGTCCCTTGGTCAATACCTCCATCAACTTTGAGGACCCTGCGCATCATGGCCACTCAGCCCTGCCTGCCTCAGGCTGGGCTCAACCCTCTTCTCCCTAACTTTGAACTTAACCCTTCATTTTGTGAAGCAACTAGCCTGGGGAATTGGGGTGGTACATATGAAGCTTTGATTCAATGGCTTCCACATGGAAATTTCTCATCTTCTGAGGTATCAGTTGGGACTTTGACCAAAAGTTGTAAAGAAATAGGATGGAGGAAGGCAGTTTTAATCAGGACTCATTCACCATTATGTAGAGCAAAGATGCTGCCATTTTTGTGTGAAACTGGATTGACCCACGCTGGACAGTAGGTGCTGGTGAGGCTATTTGCCCATACCAGGCTTGTTTCTATGTCCTCTCATTGACAGATGAGTGCATTCCTCAGCACTTACTCTCCTCCCCGTCTTCCTCTCTCTGTCCTTCCTTTGATACCAAACATCCTGGTCTCACAGTATAGCTGGGCCCAGATTTGAAAGCCCAACATTCAGACCAAGCTTATGAAACAGAGGAAATGGAGCTTTATCTGTGATATAAAAGGATTAGTTGCTTTACAGTGTGAGTCACTACAGTGTCACTCATTCAACAAATATTTGTTGCACATCTACTATGTGCTAAGTACTATTCTAGGCACTAGAGAATCAGCAATGAAGAAAATAGGCAGACTCTCCTATTCTAAGGAGCTTACCATCTACCAGAGCATCCTTTAATTAAACAGCTTTCTCCATGGAGTTCCTCATCCTCAGCTATAAACTGGGGTAACAGCATCTTCCTTGCCACCTCACAGAGCAATGTGCATGTGAAATATTAACAAGAGAATGGCACATTGAAGGGATTGGTTCACAGGAACACAGCTGCCCTGTAAATTGAGTTAATAATACTCTTACGTGTTTTGTATTTGTCTTTTTATAATTCCATGTAACATTTTATTTTCACTATTGCTGTTGGATGAGGGACAGCAGCAGTGTCCCCAAAACCGTCTCATAGAAGCATGTCAACTGAATACAAACAGTGCATTTGCTAAGCAAACCTAGATGCATGTCCCTTTGCCACTCTCCGCTCAGTCCCCTAATCCATTCTACATGAGAATTCTGAAGCTGTCATGGCCAGGAACACTCCTCTAAGGACACAGGAGCATCTCTGAGTGTCTTCCATCAGAATGATGCTCCCCAGTGAACAGGCAGCATCCCAGGCAGCTCACAAGTAATGAAAGATTTCCTTCTCTCCTACAATACCACTCTCTGCTGGCACCCAGGTGGCCCAAGTCAGCACTGCTTCCAATGCCACAGTTCTTGCCAAGGTAGGAAAACATCTCGCCCAGCATATACGGCTTTTTGCATTAATCTCCCAAAGGGTAGCCTGATTCCATCCATCACCACAGCTCCTTCTAATGCCACCTTATGACATCCTCGTGGAGCAACTCTGAATCAGTACCCGTACCTTGATTCTTCCCAACTTCAGGGTACGTCCTTACCCCACAGGAACAGTCAGAACCAAGAGAGACTGCCCACAGCCTTGTCTCTCGCCTTCTTCACTCAATTTTGTCCTGACCATGGGTCCCAAATATTTCTTCACCATTACTCCCAAGAGACCCGCAATATTGCACCCATTTGTCGCACAATTCTTATCACAGGTATGTGGAGTCAGCCTCCCTAGGGGACACTTCCTGCAAATAGAGAGGCCAGATAAGTGAAAAGGATCTTCAATTAGGTTATTAATACAAATAAAATAAGATAAATCAGAGTAGAAGAAAAGTGGGTGGATTAATAAAATAACTCTGCCACGTCGAAACACACACATAGACAGCCTTTTCTCTAATAAAAACAACTAAAAACATAAAAGTCAATGTCCCATGTTTAAGGTGACAAAGCTAGGATTCTAGTCAGAGAAACACTGAAAGAACTAAAAGGAAAGGGAGGATCCCCATGAAACAATCCCGGCTAAAAAGAGCACAGTGGGCAGTGAGCCCTCAGATCCCATCGCCAGGGCCACCTCAGGCCGACAGCACATTCATTAGTAGACGCGTGTGTAGCAGAATGTGGAGAAAAATCACTATTTTCAGAACTCCTCTCAAGGAAAGTACAGGATGTGGCCAGAGAGAACACTCTAGAAGCTGCATGGGAAGAGGTGTGGGCAGGGGGTGGCAGAAGTCAGATCACTAAGGGCAACAACAGATGCTCAAGTGACAGAGGTTGGAGGTCCAATGACATCCTAAGGAGACAGGCTTGTGTTTAACCAGAGCGATGGGCACCTTTGGGGTCAGAGTGCTATCGCTCAGAACGGCGGAGGCGAAACTGCAGCTGTGAGGAGGAGCCATGAGTGGGGGGAAGCTTTAAAACAGAGGGACAAAGATGAGAACTGCAGAAGTCGTCTCATCAGACACCATGTAAACCCATAGAAAAAAGGAGTGACATACCTTAAGTGCTAGCAGAAAAAAAAAAAAATTGTCATCTTGAAATTCTATACACAGAAAAATATTTTTCAAAAATGAAGGAGAAATAAAAAAATTTTCAGATGAACAAAAGCTGAGAGAATAAAAAATCTGTAGGTCACTCTTAGATCAAATGTTAAAGTAAGTTCTCTAGGGAGATGGAATATGGTACCAAACAGAAATTGGGATCTACACCCAAAACTTAAAATCCCCAGAAAGAGTTACAGTTGAAGTAAATACAAAAGATTTTGTTCTTGTTTTTAATCATCGTAAAAGACAAATGATTGGCTAAGCCAAAAATAGTATTAAAGAATTGTGAGTTTATAGCATAAAAATGAAATGGATAACAATTGCTAAAAAGTCGAAAAAAATGGGATTACACAGTTAAAGGTTCTTACACTGTAGATGAAGAAGTATAATATTAGTTGAAGATAGGCTGTGATTAATTAAATATGTATATTTTAAACGCTAGGGCAACCTAAAACTGTGATTAATTAAATATGTACAACATGAAAAATCTTAAGGTATAAATAATAATACTATGGAGACGAAAACAAATGATAAATTCTCAAACCAGAAGCAGGCAGACAAAAAGGGAAATTGAACATAAGAAAGAGAGAGAGAGAGAGAGAGAGAGAAAGAAGGAAAGAAAGAAAGAAAGAAAGAAAGAAAGAAAGAAAGAAAGAAAGAAGGAAACCAATTTCAGACAACATATTTCCTGGTTCCTTTAACAGACTTCAGGTCCTAGAAATGACAAGTAAATTTCATGAAAAGACTTGAAGTTAAATGTTTATGGACGCATCTATCAGTAGATAAGACGAAGGGAAGAAAAAAAGGAGGGAAGAAAGAAAGGGAAGAGAGAAGGAACAAATGAACGAACAAAAGCGAAAAGAAGGAAGAGAAAGAAAGAAAATCTAATGAAAATAATAAAGCTTTTTGCAGTAGAAAGAAAGAAAGAAAGAAAGAAAGAAAGAAAGAAAGAAAGAGAAAGAAAGAAAGAGAAAGAGAAAAGGAAAAACAACTAGCAAGGTGTTAGATTTTGACCCATGTAAGTGGTTTGAACAATCAGATAAAAAGACAGAGATTGTTATATTAGACAAAATAGCAAGATCCAACTATATGCTGTCTACAGAAAAACTCACTTTAAGTATAAAGATATGCATTGGTTAAAAGAAAAACAGTAGTAGAAAATGTACCATGCAAAACACTAACTTAAAAAAGTGTGGGAAATACCTTAATATCAGGCAGAGTGGAGGTCAATACAAAAAAATATTACTGAGCATAATAAAGAATGTTTCTTAATGATAAAGGGGTCAATTCCCTAAGATATAATCATATTAAAGATTTAAGTACCTAATAAATAAATTAGAGCTTCCAAATATGTGAGGCAAAAATTGATAGAACTGAAAGAAGAAATAAATAAATCTACAATTACAGTTAGTAGACTATAATTAAATTATAAAATCAGTAGACAGAAAATCAGTAAGGACATAAAAGTCCTAACCATCACTTTCAATAAACTTGACCTAATTGAGTTTGTAGAACCTCTACTCAACAACGGCAGAATTCACATTTTTTTCAAGTGGGCCTGAAACATGCACTAAGACAGATAATTTGGGGGGACACAACAAATTTCAACAATTTTGAAAGGCTTAAAATTATGCAAAGCATGTTCTCTGATCAAAATGGAGTTAAACTAGAAATTAATAACAAGAAGATACTTGGAAAGTCCTAAAATATGTGGAAATTAAATATCCGATAGGAGTATTTACTAGGTTGTTGCTGTTTGGTGTGAAATATAGCTCTCTTCTCTTCCACCTCCCAAAAATCCTTAGTAAAATCTGCGGAGCTTACCCAGAGGGTGGCAACCTATGGCCTGCAGAACAAATCTGGCCCTTGCCCAGGTTATGTCTGGCCTGCAAGCTAAGAGTGGCTTTTATAATTGAAAAGGACTGTGAAGGAAGAGGAAGAAAAGGAGAAAGAACAGCACCAGCAGCCTAAAACAGTGTAAAATATTTGCCAAATGCCTCCTATAATTTTATAGAATGAGTTAGGAAGTGTTTCCTCCTTATTCTGAAAAAGTTTGTAACACATAGGTATTATTTTTTTTCTTTGAATGTTCACCAGAGAAGACTGGTGTTTAGGGTTTTCTTTGTATGGCTTAAAATCATAAATGTAATTTCTTTACTAGATATACAGCTATTCAGATTTTTTATTTTGTCAGCTTTGTTAATCCAAGTTTCCATCTGTTATCATTTTCCTTCAGTTTGGAGACTTTCCTTTAACATTTCATGTAGTGCATTTCGCCAGTGTTGAGCTCTCTTTGTTTTTTGTAAAAGACTCTATGTCACTTTTATATCAAAGGATATTTTTTGCTGAACATAGAATTCTAAGTTGATATCTTTTTTTTTTCTTAAACAACTTCAAAGATATAATTTTCCTGTCTTCTGGCTTTCGTTGTTTCTGAGGAGAACTCGATGTTCATTCTGTTTTCTGTATATAACATGTCTTTTTCTTTTGGTTATTTTTATAATTTTTCTCTCCATTATTAGATTGTATCAATTTGATATGATGTGTGGTTTTCTTTATGTTTATCCAGCTTGGGGTTTGTTGAGATTCTTGAATATTTGAGTTTACAGCTTCCATCAAATTTCAATTTTTTTCAGACATTCACTCTTTTCTCTCTTTCTGGAAGTATAATTACATGTTTTTCAGACTTCTGATATTATCCCACAGGTCACTAAGTTTCCAGGGGCTTCAATTTGGATAGTTATGTTCGCACATTCATAGATATTTTCTTCTGCAATGTCTAATCAATGTGCTGTTGAGCCCATTCAGTGAGTTTTTCACTCTGTATATTTATTTTTCAGTTCTAGAAAAAATAATACTTTGGTTCTTTTTTAGATCTTATATTTCTCTTCTCATTATGTTCATGTTTTCCTTTAAGTCCCTGAACATCTTTGCAATAGCTCTTTTAAAGTCCTCACATGTTAATGCAATAATCTCTGCCATTTATGGATCTGGCTCTCATAATTTATTTTCTCCTGCTTGCAGGTCCTGTTTTCCTGTTTCTTAGCATGCCTAGTAATTTTTGATTGAATGCTGCCGGACGTTATGAACGTTACAGCAGCAGTGCCCCCAACACCATCTCATAGAACCATCTCAAAACCATCTCATCTTCTCTTCCACCTCCCAAAAATCCTTATAACATTATGAATGTTACAGCAGCAGTGCCCCCAAAAACATCTCATGTATGTTTCACTGTGTGTACATAGCTGTGCCTCCCTCTGCTTTAACAGGCATCTGAATTTTGTTGTCTTTCACTGAAGAGTGTTGAGATGAGGAGGAGGGTCAGATAATTGAGTCACTTACAGGTAAGCTAAATGCTTCCAAGGCTTGTTTTTGTGCTTCGTTAGAATAGATCCTGAGCAGTGGTTCTGAATTGGGTAAATTTTTCTCTCCATCTGCAGGATATTGGCAATGTCTGAAAATATTTTTGGTTGTCACAACCAGAAGGGTACTACTGGCATCTGGTAGGTAGAGGTCAGGAATGCTACTCAGTAGCCTACAATGCACAGGACCACCACCCCACCACACACAAAGAATTATCCTTCCCCCCAAAGTATCAATAGCGCCAAGGTTGAAAATCCCTGGTCTGGAATACCTTTACTCTAGGCCTAGTGTTACCCTGCTAATAGGATATCTATTTGATGCCTACATCTGCTCTCCAGTCTGGCTTGTTGAAACTCGAACATTCCCCAACCTGATGTGAGCTCTGGACATTGTTCAGCTCATAGCTTTCTGATAGTTATTTTTCCAGTAGTTGTCCTTTGCCTGGCTTAGTGGAGTCTTAGCCCACACAAGCACAGATTAGTATTTAGTCAACACTCAAGGGAACCCATGCAAACTGCTGGAATTCTTTCTCCGTAAACTTCCTCATCTCCGATACTCCATCATACAAATTCCAGCTGCCTGAGCCTTCCTGACCTCTAAGCTCTGACATTTCAATTAAATGATATCTCCAGCCCTCTTTCGGTTACCCTTTTCCTGTGCTTGGTCTATAGCCTGGGTCATCAAACGTTCTCTCCCATTTCTGCAGGTCATGCAAGCCAAGGCACAAACTGCCTTTGTTTCTGACTATCTTTCCAAGGATATTGGTATAATGAACAGCCTTGGAAGATAGAGATAATGTCTCCCTCTGGAACAAAGGGCAAGTTTATGTACTGTCCAGTGTTATAAAGATAAGGTCTCCTTGTAGGGCAAAGGTCAAGTAGGCTTACTCCCCATGATAAATGATTCTGGTTCCCTAAGCT
This sequence comes from Pteropus alecto, assembly GCF_000325575.1. NCBI lineage: Eukaryota > Metazoa > Chordata > Mammalia > Chiroptera > Pteropodidae > Pteropus > Pteropus alecto. The sequence goes on along the minus strand of NW_006434709.1, from coordinate 22,975,189 downwards.
CACGGTTCCTCTTCTGTAATGTAACTCTCTACATGTGCCCATGTCACCTGGACCTCCTCACATCGCCATGTGAGAATTAGTACTTGGGGAACCAGTACAAATGCTTATACTCTGGCCATTGCTATTGCTGGGAGTAATAAAGTCTTTTGCCTCTGACCTAGCAGTCTTGTGTCTTCTGCCAGCATCCATGAAACAGTATCAAGCTAACTTATTAACTGTTAAAATATCAGTGCTCCAGCCCCATCCCAGACCAATTAAATTAGAATGCTTAATGGTGGAACTCAGCCATTGATCATTTCTTAAATATTCCTAAGTGACTCTAATGTGAGACTGGAGTTGAGGATCTTTGCAGAAGATTGAGTTCTACTGAGGAGTTTGAGTTTGAGCCAAAGTGTAATGAAAAGCCATTGATGGCATTTAAGCATAGAAAAGACATTTGTTTTTATTTATTTTCTAAAGGAGCTATCCGACTGCTATGAGAAGGATGGATTAGAGGAGGTCAGTAGTGAGAGCAAGGAGATAAATTGGGAAGTTATTGAAATTGTCTAGGCAAGAAATGGTGGAGGCTTGGGCTAGGGTCTGGCCATGAAAAGAATATTGGGAATACTGGAAACCAAGGTTGGAAGAGTAGAATGGGGCCAGATAATGAGTACTCTGCCTCAGGAC
>NW_006434709.1:22968983-22974256 GCF_000325575.1 Pteropus alecto | reverse complement strand
ATCGTATATCTGCTTTTTCTCATCCTTCAGGCTCAGTTTTAAAAATACCAGGTTAAGGAAACTTGACTTCATCCTATGGGTATTGGAGGAAGGAAGATATTTAAAAATCACGAGTTTAGATTACATCCAGATGAACATAACAAAAAACATGACTTGCAAATGCTTAAACAAGCAGAGGTTTATTTTTCTCTTATAAACAAGGAATCTAGAAGCAGTAGCATTTGTTCAGCTGCTTAGTGAGGTCAGGACCAACAGCTTGGTCTTTTCCTCATGGTTGCAAAATGGCTGCTGCAGCTCCTTTGTAACTACATTCAAGGCAGTAGGAAAGGGGGATAAATGGCAGCTAGCAACAGTTGTCTCTTTTAACAGGCGATGACAAACTTTCTCAGGAAACACTGCCATTTTATTTTTCACTGGTTATAACTGTGACTCCCTTCCCTAAAGGGAAAGAAGAAAAGAAAGGATTTAGCTTTCTCCAGACTTTATCATGTGAGGCAGCAAGAACTGCTGGATTTCTTGAGCTAGGGAATAATATTAACAAAGAGGTGTTTTAGAAAAATGCATCCTGAGGGCAATGGAAAAGTGAAAAGGAAAGAACTAGAAATGGAGATGAGTTAAAAGGCTATTGCTGACAGTGGGATGAAGATTTGGATTAGAATGAAGACAGCAAAAATATTAAAGTGTTTGATTGAAGGAGCATGTCTACTCACAGCTATAGGCATAGATATGTATGGTTCTGTGCTTTCATATAAATGTGCATAATTTTTTTCAAAGATAGAAAAATTTATATAAATAGATGCACATTTCTGTATATTATTTTTATTTCTATCTGTGTCCATGACTGTGTCACTTATTCATTCATTCAGCAAATACATACTGAGTCCCAACTTTATGCAAAGCAATGTACCAGGTACTATGGGGGAACATGAAAGAAGCACAAATCCTACCCTTGAGGAGCTTACAGACTGGAAAGGGAGAAAGCACATGTCCCCAAATAGCTAAAATTCAAGTAAGTAAAATGACAAATATTATAAAGCTATGAAAGTTCAGAAGAGAAAGTCATTACATTAACTGGAGAGATAAGGGAGGAGGTGACATTTGAACTTGGTCTTAAAGAATTAATAGGATGGGGAGAAGGAAAGTAGTCAGGGAAAGTGACAATAGAGCATTCTAAACTAATTGACTAGAAAGGATGGTGAAAAATAAGCCTAAAAGAAAGCTGATCCAAAGAATTTGGATTTTATTTTGTAGACTAGGAAGAACTATTGGATTTCTCCTACCAAGGGTGAGGTATTGTGCTAAATCCTGAATTTCTACATGTGGTTGTGTGTCTGTGTTTCCATATACGTGTACCTGTTTATGAACACATGTATGTTTCACTGCGTGTACATAGCTGTGTCTCCCTCCGTTTTAACAATTTGTGTGTACATTTATATTGTGTCTGTTTCTACTTATAGCCAGCAGATGGCGCCACAAAATCATAACTAGCAAGGACAATTCCACCTTTTGCAGCCAAGTAGCATTTCAGACCCTTATCAAGCCTTGAAAAGATCCCCTTCTAGGGTCTGAGCATTAGTTTATCTATTTCCATCATTATCATTATTCACCACTGTATTCTATGCTTAGCACAGAAACTGGCAAATGGAAATACCCGTATATATATATGGGTATATGTAGGTCCAGATGGTTCTATTCAGGGACCTTTTGTTCCAGAGACCTTGCCTCTTGCCTCTCTGGCCCCTGACCCCTTCCCACACTGGCTGCCTCAGGAGACTGTCCCTCTGTCTTCCATCTGGGCTACCGCAAGGTCTTACCCTTTTTAGAGCCCAAACCTGTGACCTCTCCCATTCACTCACCCCATGTAAGTGCAGGCACCCCTCATTAGCCTGTCCGAAAGGAGGACGGCCTCTGCTCACAGCGACTACCCCTCTGGTCATTTCACACAAGATCACAGATACCACCTTTAACACTCACTTTGCTCCCATAGAGGAACCAAGGCTCAGCTTTTTGTAGCAAAAACCTTTGACCAACAAATAACCACTCAGGTCAGTTGCCCATATGAGGGGCTGGATACAAAACACTTTAATGATCTGGCTACTTCCCTTTTTCCCCCCAGTCCTCCCACACTGCCTCACTCCTTTCTCTGAGCTGCCAGCAGCATGTGGTGCTGGATTTGTCATGTCATTGTGGGTCAGGGCCTCCTCATAGCCCTCTGGGGAAGCCTACATACCTCAGTCAGGAACTCAGGGCCCTCTACAAAGTGAATCCCACCTCCTGCCTCAACCGTTTCTCCCATTACTCCTTTGTGCCCACTTGCCCACTACACTCAGTGCCCTAGATGTGCGTGCACTTTCCCCCACCACCACCTTTGTTGACATAGTTCCTTTGCCCTGGAGGTCCTCCCCCGTCTCCACCTGGCAAATGCTCATCTGTCTTTCAAAGCCCATTTCAAATGGCACCTTCTTCTGAAGGCCTTTTGTACTCCACCCCAACCTGACATAGCTGCTCCTTCCTCTCTTGGCGATTATTATTGTCAGTTTCATTACCTTAATGCTTTATATTTTGAATGCCCTTCCCTTTTATTCGACTCTAAGATCTGCAAGGAAAAAATCTGTCTCTTATTCCCCTAGTACCTAGCAACTTGTTTGAATTGTAGTAGGTGCTCAGTAAATGCAGAGTAGATACAGCTAAGGGTGTTCACTGTACTTTAACGCTATGAGACACAGGTCAAAGGAACCACCAACTCTAAGAAACACATAATATGGATATTCTTTCCATAAGGAGATGAAAATAAAACTGAGCACATATTAGGTGGCTTCTGGCCCCAATCCCATCCCCGTCAGACTCCTGGCCTCCTCAATCCTCAAGGACACACCACTTTAAAAATATCTCCCCTTATTTCCTCCGTCCTCTTTGCCATACCTTTCTCCCTTTCTCTTCCCTCCTCTACCCTACTGTTCCATAAAACTCCAGGGCTGCTGCCCACAGAACCTTGGGAAGAAAACAGAAGAACTGACGGAACCCAACCTCTTCTGTGCACTGAGATGAGGAAGTGATTCTCAGAGGTCACTGTCTTGGTCAGTTCCTGTTTCTGGAACAAAGATGCCAAAATCTGTTCCCTTTTCTTGTGAAAAAATGTAGGGGTTTTGACTTCCAAAATTCCCAGAACTAATACTATCACTGTGAGCTGTCTGTTTCTGTCTGCCTGTGTCTGTGTGAAGGGTCTGCCAAGGCCTCCTGGGCCTGCTCCTCATGGGCAAGTGTCCAGGGGCAGCCCTGGAAATGATACCATACTCCCTGCCCCTCCCCTGTTCCACCACCGCCCACCCACCAGCCCTGTCTGAGGAAGGGCAAGCGCATTAGGACAGGCCTACCTCTGGCCTCCTGTCTCCTCCTGGGGCCCTGCAGGAGAGTCCCTCCCCAGGCCCACGTCTGGTTACTCAGAAGCCCCTGGAGAGGGTGGAAATTTAAGCTGGTAACTTGGACTCAGAGGTGATGTGGACCAGTTTGGGAAACTCTGTCCCTGCCCTCCTCCCAAGCTTGAAGCCATCTTACCCCAGGGGTAAAAAGATACAGCCACTGCGCTCCCTGCCACCATCCTCGGGTCAGGGCACCATCTTCTGTGCCCCAGTCCCATTTCGAATGGGCAGATAGCACCACTTTGTGTGGAATTAGATCCTCCTGAGCCCTGGGTGGAGAAAGGAGGAGGACCAGCATGGGAAGTATTGGAGGCGGAGGTGGGGGAGGGTGAGATAGGGAAACAGGTACTTATCAACTAAGCCAAGGTCAGACTAAAGCCAGGGTAAGAAGGAGTGAGAATGCGCCTTGGAATTAAGGTTAGGATCAAGGTGTGAAGGTGAGAAATAATGGGGCCCAGTCCTCTGCCCTGGGTGAGAGAGGGCTAGACAGGGCCTAGGTAGCCCATTCTCTGTGTGTGCAGGAAGCAAAGATTTGAACTTTGTAGCAGGATCCACATCTGGCCTTCTTTTCCTCTGGTCTCTGCTTCTGTTTGTACTGTGCTCACCCAATTCCTTCCGCTCATTCATTCATTCAACAAACGTTTAAATAGTGTCTTTACTATAAAGTAAGCACCATACTAGATGGTAGCCCACAAAGATACATAAGAGTCTACCAAGAAGCTATTGTCTAACTGGAGAAAGAAATTGATAAGCAAATATCCATGACCTGGTGTGAAAGGTGAAATAATGTATCCCGTGGAAGCAGATGAAGGATGCATAAGATAGCGGAGGTCAAGGAATAATTCACAGAGAATAGAAAATATTTGAGCTGAAAGTAGGACTCACCAGCCAGAGAAGGGAAGGGAGGCCCTTCCAGGGTGACAAAAAACAAAGGCTGAGGAGCGTAAGTACAAAAGTCCTCAGTAGTGAGTCTCCAAGTATGCTCCAAGTTTAAAGTAAAGGACCCTCCAAAGGCTATTCTTGATTGGACCAGGCACCCCAATGAAGTAGAGACTGAGGGAGGAGAAAGATCCTGAGTCAACCAGCCCCTGTTCTAGTCCCGCCCACCTAGCAGAGGTTACATAGGCCCCAACCTGGGGTCCGCCTTCCCCACCTCCACCCACATTACATTTGGTCCTATCCTGGGGAACTGGGGGTGGGGTGAGGATGGCTTTCCTAAGTTATGCTGACTCCCAAGGAGGTTTTCTATCCCCTCTTCATACCTCCCCTCTCTGGAACACTGAGACTAGCCTCATTACTCAGGCCCAGGTCACTGCTGAGGCTCCGATCTTGGTGGTTCTGTCTCTACTATCGACCCCACTCCCGCCCCCTCATACTGTACTACCTAGCTGCAGAGGTATCAGCCAGGTGATACAGTATGAGGGGTCAGCCTCTCCCTCTAAGCAAACTCTCTGCCTTGCTCTCAACGCCTGTAGTCAGGAAAGGCCTGCACACTACGCCACGAAGGCCAGGACTAAAACATCTGGAGACATCAGTGGCCAGCGCTTTCCAAAGGCGTAGGCTGGAACTAGCAGACACCTCACTGCTCTGAGCCTCCATATCCTCCTACGCTGGGGCCCATAAGTGTTGTGCGTGGTGTGCCCCATCCCAGAGGCTGAGGGCCTGACGCCTGATCAACAGGGTTGCAGGACTGCTCCACAGGTGGCGGACCCCAAACGACGTGAGCCAAAAGCAGGTTAAGGAGCCAGGAGGCTGGACTGGGAAGTCTGCGGGGATCCTAGATGCTGGCGGTGAGTAGGAGAGCGCTCCCAACGGAGAGGTCCCCGCTGGTGCGCCGGGCTGGGAGCCTGCGCA
>NW_006434709.1:22803735-22968579 GCF_000325575.1 Pteropus alecto | reverse complement strand
GGAACCGCTCCCCGCTCCGCGCGTCCGCCCTCGGGCTGCCTTTGGCCCCCCACGCTCCCTCCCGGCCACCGCGGACCCCTGCAAGTCCCCAGAATCTGAGTTTGAAACTGAAATCGGCACTTGCTCCGTCACCTTGGGCCAAATCCCTTAGCCTTTCTAAGCCTCAGTTTCTCCTTTTGTGAAATGGTAACCCTAACATTGTGCTACCTCATTTGTGCTGTCATAGGTTAAATGAGAAAAATGAACGTGCTGGACAAGAGCCAACGTTGTTCTCCTTTCTCCAGGTAGCGCTACTGTCATTTGCTTTCCTACATCTTCCCGCCCGCCCTCCCATGGCCTCTCCAGTCTAATTTGCGGGTGGAGCTGTCCCGGGCCGGCTTTACAGGTAGGCACAGTAGGTGGCTGTTTCCCGTTGGGGCCTGCTCAAGCCTGCTCCCTCTAGGTCTAAAAAATGCCTTAAGGTCCGACGTGAGAGTCCTCGGATTAAGCATTGCCCTCTAGGTTCCCGAAACGCTTGAAGGACAATTACTAAAATTTTTATGTGATGTCATCGCCACCTGAGAGCTGCCAGAGACTAGTGATTAGGACAAGTTAAAGTGCGGCCCCCGACCCGATAATGGGTGCGCAAACGTGGGTACATGCGGGTCTGAACAGACAATGGGCCACCACGTCCTCCTCGGGCTCCTCTTTCAAAGTGCAGATCACGTGGAAGAGGAAACATTCAGTCTTAAACCCTTTGGAGGAGCAGCGAGGAAATGCAGAGCCAGAGTCCGGGGCGACTGGAAGGGTGAGATCCGCTTTCCCCACCGCCCACACCTGCCTCACCCACGCCCGGGACCGCCGTAAATGTCACACTAGGTGTAGTTGGAAAGCCCCGGGTTTCACCGGGCCTAACCACTGCCTGCATTGCAGACGCAGCACGGAAGAGCCGCTCTGCCTCGGTGTTCCCTAAAATGGCACCTTGTTTTGATTTTGTAACTTCCATTACAGCCAGAGTCCCAAGGCCAAGAATCAGCCCTTGCAGCAAGATATTCGCCCCCCGCCCCCCTCGTTCCCAATTCCCGCTACAGCCACAGACCGCATAAATCCAGGTGGAGACAGGTCCAGAAACACAGGTGCTATAAATATCCCAGTCCAGCCAGGAGACAGCTCTCAGGCAGCTCCTCCCCACCCACCCTCCTCGGAGCCCAGCACTTCAGGCCATTGCGGCGCTGCAGGCCGGTGCCCCGCTGAGGGAGGGGCGGACTTCATCTGTAACCGAGGCCTGCCTTCCCCTTCCTGTTTCCGAGACACCGTGACTGTGCCCAACCTGAGGATTTTCCCTCTGCTCAGGATACACCTCCCTAACCCCCAATGGCAGACTGCTCCCTCCCTCTCGTGGTACCTATTTTTAGAAGGCTTCTCCCAGGGACCCCATGCCGTGACCAGTCTTTAAAAAAGGCTTCCTCGCTGGAGATGGATGAAGAATGCTGCCTTTGGTCGGAAGGCAACAACCTAAATCAGATTTACAATTTAAAATTTGATTTTAAATTTTTTGGTAGCACTTTTTGTTTGGGGAAAAAAATAGGCTGGAAGCAGAGTAGATCTAAAAGAAGGAGAGGAAGAAGCTTGGAGCATATGCAAAGGAGGGCTAAAGCCCACCAAAAAGAGGCTTTCCCATAGGGCTGGTTCCCAGGAGCTTAGTGGGACTTTCTGAGCCAATCTCCAGGGCCTGGGACTTGGTGGGTTGCAGCTAGTTGAAAAGGAGCCTGTGGGCAGCAAGAAACTCCACTGAGAAAAAGGTTAATGAAGTTCTTCCACCTAGGGCTAAGAATACAAAAATTGTCCCCAGGAAACTCAGAGACCTGATGCCTTAGGGTAAAAAGAAGCATGGCAGATTTGAAGATGATGAGCGAAACAGATCTGAACCACCAGTTTTCAAATGTGGTTGTAAAAATAAGCTTTAACTAAATAAATAAATCCCTATTTTAAAACATAGTGGGTAATCCTAAAAATGAAGTCACATCCCTCTTCCAAATGGGGGAGCTTACTCATCAGTCTCTGTGCTAAGGAAGCGCTCTTGCAAGCTCTGTCTCACTGAATGCTACTTAGACTGTACTATTAATTCCCCATTTTACAGATAAGGAAACTGAGGTCAGAGAGGGTAATTAGCCCAAGGACACCCAGCTAGAAGACTGTTTTGAATCCAGGGATCTGACTCTAGTTGTCACATGTTGAACCTCTACTGTGGGATCATCAACTCCACTAGTATCTCTGACCAGAGATGGAAATGACTCCACTACAATCTTCAGCTGCCTTTCACAGTAAAGACCTTCCTGTAACTCTCACCTGCCTCCAGCGGACCTGAGTGATTGTACCCTCATTGAACTTAGTGGCTTTCCTGAGAGACCCAGGCAACCTACCCACAAGACACCAGTGTTTAGAGGAACAAACTGTCCATAGCAGGATTCCAAATAGACTAGACGTAAGTCACCAAGACCAGAATCAGCGCGGAACCAGCCTTTCCTGTGTGATTTCAGGACCACAAGGAACCTCAAATGGCCTTTTTACTGAAAATCAACCATAAAAGAACCATTGTGCTTAACACAGAACCAGATGTGTGCTTAAATTTACAGGTCACTGAATCTCATCTTTGGTGACCCAAAGATATATTTTGTCTGGCTTTCCTAGCATTTTTTAAAAAATTGAGTCAATTACGAAACATTTAAAATTGGAAGATTACAAGGAAATATCTGGATTTTTTAGCTCCCCCCACCCAGATCTGAAGATCTGGCCACACTGACATGTGCACTGCAGTCCACCACAGTCCTGGCCATCTCTTCCCGTCTTTTACTCCCACTCTACCGCTTGGCCGATTGGCATCTGAATTTGCTGACTCTCATCTCCCTCATTAAAACATAGATATTCACTAAAGAGGTAACGATGGAGTCTAATTAGTCTCATTCCAATATGAGTATCTTTTCCTAAGAGCTGTTGAAATTAATTGAGGTAAGTTAAGGTGAGGTAGGAGAGAAAGTGGGTCTCCCCCAGACAAGGCATCGGGCCATCCCCAGAGCAGAGCAGAGACTATTTCTAGGGTCCTAGAAGATTACAAGATGAGAAATTGGTGTTCAAACAGCTGTCATGTATGTACAACAAAAACATCACCTGTTTCCCAGGAGCTCATCCTTTTTATTTAACTTAGCAAACACCAAGCTTTTATTAGTATCCTGGGCTCCCTTCCCCAAACCTTCTGGCAGTGCCTTGGGTAGTGTCCAGAAGCAAACCCTGGAGGTGATTAGAGGGCTGCCGACTCAGGCTGTGAGCGAGCCCAAAGGAATGGCTCTGGCTTTCAACCAGGACAGAGCTAAGTCCAAAAGAATAGCTGAATGAAGATGAGGACCAAGTGATTAACTGGGGCCTGGGCAGCCAGGAACTGAAGCACGATCTCATTCACCAAGATGGTGAGCAGCTGTGTTTTCTGAAATGCGGACCATTTGAGGGAAAACCATCTTCCCCGAATTTGGAAGCTCTTCCTGACAAAGCAGTTTATTGTGCAGGCAGAGAGGAGAAGAGGTTTTGTATGGAGATATGGGAAGGGATGTGATGGCCTTAGCCCGAAGGTCTGATAGATCTCAGAGCTGCCTCGACCTTCCTAAAATGCCCATGTGGGAGATTTTCGGCTCTGTGGATATTTGAACTTAGACCTTTTTCTTGCGGTAGCTCATGTGACAAAAGAGTAACCCATGTGTCAATAGAGCCCAAGACGTGTACTCGGGTGGGGAGGAGGGTAGGTAGATGTGATGAACTACTTTTAGGGCTTACAGAGAAAAGGAAGTTCTGTAATCAGAGACAGGAAAATTTGTCTAACCTCTTTTAAAGCTAGCGGATAATATGGCAGTCAGAATTGTCCAACTGCTGGGTGCACTTTGCAAGCTGTCTCGCCGAATGCTGCTTAAACTGTACTGTTAATGGAAAAGGTGAAAATATAGAGAGCACGACAGAGGGAGGAGAGTCTCCTGGTGGGGAGTTTCCAGGCTGGGTCAGGTTATGCTCAACTCAGAGAGTCTCCCCTAACTTTCCCTCATCATCAGGTGGAAAAGAGTTCCTGAAACCCCTTCTGAACCCCAACACTCAGTCTTGCCACCATCATCGGCCTTGCATCCAGTGACACAAATCTCACGTCCTTGTTCTTGTTTTTTATGTCAGTCCCAACATCTCCCTGATCTCAGATCACCTATCTCCAGCTCTCTAATCTCCATGAAGCCCTGTCTTGTCCCTAGTCCATGTTCATCTCCCTCCCCAAATCCTGAGACTCTTCTTCCAATTTCTCTATTTCACACCTCCACACCTAGCTAGTGAAAAACACACAGCCAACTGCTTGATCTCACTTTGAATGAATGATGATCAAACTCAAGTGCTGCCCAATAGTCACATTTATATTTCCTTGATCCATTCACTCGCCTATGCTCCCAGATGACAGTTTCATAATTTCTTTTCTCTTCTCAAGCCCTTAACATTTCCTTTTCATCCTCACGCTCAGCTGTTAATTGGATTCTTTTTTCACTGAGAAAATAGAAGCGACCAGGAGAGAACTGTGCAGATTCTCACCATCCATCCCATTTATCCCTTGTCCAGCAGTTGCATCTTTATACTTTTCTTTCCACCTATTATCAGAGATGACCCATCCATCAAAAGCAAATTCCTTCACTTGTGCACTCAATCCAGTCCCTCTCACCTGCTCAAGAACCTTACTTCAGCAATTCTCTCCTAATTATCACTCCAATGGAGCATTTCCATCGCACAAACGTGCTATTACTTTTCACATCTTAAAAAACACCAAATTATCACTCCAATGGAGCATTTCCATCACACAAACATGCTATTACTTTTCGCATCTTAAAAAACAACCAAGCCTTTTAGTGACTGCACTTCCCTTGGCAGTCTCTGTCCCATTTGTTCCCTTCTAGAGCAAATGTCTCAAAAGAAGTATCTATATTTGCTCTGCCCAGTTCTTCTTCTCCAGTTCTCACTTAAGCCAGACTCATATCAGGCTTATATCCCACATCACTTCACAGAAATTGTTCTCGTCAAAGTTACCGTGACTTACATGTTACTAAATATAATGGCCAATTCTCAGTACTCATTGATTAATAGCATCTGATGTAATTGACCACATCCTCTTCCTTGAAACACTTTCCTCACTGGGCTTCCAGACATTTCACTCCCTTGGTTTTCCTCCTACCTCATTGCTCCCACCTATTCAGTCTCTTTTCTATTTCCTCCTCTTTTCTCTGACCTCTAAAGATTGAAGTGCCCAGGTCTCAGACCCCAGTCTTCTGTTCTTTTTTTCCACCTCTTTTGATGGTCTCATGCAGATATGTGGTTTTAAATACCATTAATATGCCATGACTCACATTTATATCTCTATCCCAGTCAGTCCTCTTCCCTGAACTCTAGACTCATATATTCAACTTTCTATTCCATATCTCCAAGCTCAAGATGTCCAAACCAAATTATTGATGTGCTCTCCCAAACTTGATTTACGTGCAACCTTTCCCATCACAATTGATAGCAACTCTATTCCTGCCATAGCCTCCTATCAAGTCTTCCTGCTTCTACTCTTGCCTTCGACACAGCAGCCAGAGTGGTCCTTTAAAAACAAACCGTAGGTCATATCACTTCTCTAATTAAAACCCTTCAATAGCCTTTTCCCCACTCTTTTTTAGGGTAACTCTTCAATAGCTCTTCATTTCTCTCAGTGTAAAAACCACAGTCTTCACAATGACCAAAAAGGTTCCGTACTGTCTACCCACTCCGCCTCTCACCTCTCTGTCTTTCTCTTCTGATACGCGATTCCTCACTCATTCTGGAAGTCCTTACTGTCTTTACTATCCCTCAGACATACTAAGCATGTTTGCACATTGAGGCCTCTGCTCTGCCTGAACACTTTTGCCCCTTGACAAACTTTTCCACTCCTCTAACCTCTAGATCTCACCTTTTCAGTGAGGCTCACCCAGACCACCCTGTGTGATACTGAAACTTGCCCCTTCTCCTACATGCCAACACTCCTGATCACCTTTAACCTGCACAATCTTGTTCTTTTTTGTCCCCATGGCACTTGTTACCTCTTAACATACTATGTAATTTATATATTTGCTATGTTTATTGCTTATTTTCTATCTTCCCCCTGACCCTCTAAGGGATCTTTGTCTGTTTTGTTCACAGATATATTTTCAATGTCCAGAGCAGTACCTGGTACATGGTAGGGAGACAGTACATATATATTTTTTTGAATGAATGAATGAATGAAAAGAATTCAGATAGGGATTTATTTCCTTGGCCACCAGAAATGACCAGGCCAAGAGCAAAGGGGAGAACAGAACTAGAAAGAACAATTGGAGTTGACTATCAACATATGATCCGTGAGCAAAGTCAGGTCAAGTCAAAACCAAACTGTGTTCTTATAATTACTGGGTGGATGGATGGATGGGTAGGTAGATAGCTAGCTAGATAGGTAGGTAAGTAGATAGATAGATAGATAGATAGATAGATAGATAGATAGATAGATAGATAGAATCTTCCACATGGTAGGTAGTAAAATGACTTTATTTACCACATATAGAGTAAATAAAGGCCTGGGCCAATGACACTAACCCAGTTCTCTTCATGATCAGTGGCTTTTTAGCTGCTCTCTCAGCCCTAAGTGAGCAGATCACACGGTTGACAGAGAAGCACCCAGAGAGAGTAAAAGCAGGACAGGATCCTATAAGTTAGGTCTTTGAAAAAGAAACTCCTCTCTTTTCCTGTTCCCCTAAGTGCCTTCTCAGTAGAGGATATTGTAGTACCAGATATTTGTGGCAGTCCCCTGGCCCATTTCATCAGAATTCTGTAATCATTGGATGCAGTTGGGTTAACAGTTCTGCTTGCTTGGGCCCTGCCACGTTCACTGTTAACAGAGGCCTTCTGGAGGCCATGCTTTCCTTTCCCACAGGGATTGTAGCCTCGAGGCAGACTGCCAACATACTCTTTCTCCAGAGATGCCAATGTTATGCAAGGAACCACTATACTCAGGATAAACCAAGTTAAATGGGGCTCCTAAGCCCTTCTAGACATGTGGCTGACCCAGGGGCTTGAGGCCAGAGTGAAGTCCAAGCCAAGATGCTTTACCTCTGCTAAGGAGAAGTAGAGTCTCAGAAGCCTTTACAGTCTGAGGCATCACCTCACAACATTCCTAAACAACCCCAGGCATCTCTTAGTTTCCAGAGGTCTCCAGGCAGAAACTATGGAAGATCCCTCTTGGCCAATCATGATGACAAGACCTCAGTTCACAGGTGATTCTCAAACTATGTTGCAGTGCCTTTTCCGAAACAGGAGCATGCTCGGCTGCACCTTTCATATAGGGAATATATTAGGAATATATTGATGGAGGTCATCTAATGAGAAAAGAGAGGCCAATAGGCAATGAAATAGGATAAGCCTCATCATTTTTTTCCATAGAATGAGTAAATTCATTCATGTTTCACATGAATGGGGACACCCTATGTGGTTCAGGGTAAGCACAAAACACAGTAGAAGAAAGAGCACTCCTGTAGAAAAATGTAATTTAAATCAGTTAAAATATTTACTCAGTCTTGTGAGAAAAAGTCAAAGGGGATAAGTAGATTCTTAACACAATCTAATATCGCTTTCTTCCACTCACGGCTGCCCCATTTTCTTCCTCTTTACCAAAACTCAGCTCATGCCCCTCCCCCACCCTCTGCACCTCATTCTCTCTCTCTCTCTCTCTCTCTCTCTCTCTCTCTCTCTTGATCTCTTCCTCTCACACACACACCCTCACACACACACACACACACACACACACACACACACACACACACACACTGACCCTTGATGCCTTTCTTCTCTCTCTAGACCTTTTCTTTTCTCCATTTTCATTATAACAGTTCCTGGCCTGCTCAGGCTTCTTTGAGGTCTTAGCTTTTCCAGGTTGTTAGTCTGATCAGTATAGTAGCAGACCTGCTAAACAAGAGTCAGCAGTCAGGTAAAGCAGCACATGCTCATGTGGGGCTATCATGTGATCCTATGCCTTTCTTCCATGTCTTTTTTTAGCCCCCAGAAGGTGATTTTAATATCCACATCCATCAGCGTTTTCCTTAGAGAGGAAAAGAGAGTGAGATAGGGAGACAGGAGAGAAATCAGAACATGTGTGGGGAAGGAAGGAGGCAGAGGTTATTTTGATCTGCTCTTTATACTCAGCTCAGATGCCTACACTGGACAGTGCCCAGGTTATCAGTGGTTGCTGGGACATTCCTATGTTAGAAAAAGAAAGCTGACCACATAGACAAGAGGTTAAGGCACAAAGTCAAAACAGAGAGGATTTTTTGGACCTCTGGACCTGGGTCGAAGCATTTAATGTGAAGGCAGGAACTGAAGGAAGAGAGAAAACATGGAAATGTAGGTTTTTTTTCTAATTACAAAAGTAATATATGTTGAATGTAGAAAAAAGGAAAATACAGAAAACTATAAGAAGGGATTGAAAATAAAAAAAACTTGTTATGCCACCACCCAGATACAATCAATGTTAACATGTCAGCTTACTTTTCCAACGTTGTTTCAATGCATAACTTTTTTAAAAAAATCAAATTAAAAACATGCTTTTAGAAATTTTTTCTCACTTAATATATCATAAATATTTCCCAAGTCATTAAATGTTCTTCTATGATATGATTTGTTAAAGCTGTTTATGATTTTGTGCTATGGACATGCATTCATAGATTTAACCCATCTCATATGAACAAGGATTTAGGCTGTTTTCAAGCATGGAATTTTAACTGTGGCAAGGTTATCTACACAACCATTTTCAGACATGCTGACTTTCATCGCTTACAAGCAGATAAGGATGCCTTTAAAGTTCTCTACTCCATAGAACCCTGCTAAGGCAGAAGTAACTCTTCACATGCTTTAGCTGTCCTTATGTTCTTCAGAGAAAGCCTGGCATTAGGCCTTGAGTATCCTTACCTCTAAATACCAAAGCCAGACCTTTCTTGAGCAGATGGAGAGAAAACATTTGTCATTCTAAGTCAGGGAGTTGGCCTAATTCATTCAGTGCATTATTCTTAAAAAATATTTTCATGCTACCTTGCAGAAACTTATAATCTCTTTGGGTCTGCAAGCTGTTTGGGTTGACAGACATAATTATGAAAGAGTTAGGTAGAAACATAGACCGTGTTTGACTAAATACTAAATCTGGTTCAAATCACAAGGGCTTTAGGAGTGAGAAAATTACTGTATGAAGCACAGTGTGGAATTGAGTGGTCTGAAAAAACTCCAAGGAGGTGGAGCTTGAGGCAGGGCGGGCAAGCACGATGCCATGTGAAGGGAACACTGGAGCAAAGGCCCAGAGGGGAGAAAGAACAGGAGGCAGGAATGAGGCTCATCTGGCTGCAGCTGAGGGAGGAATGGTCAATCGAATCAGATAACTCATATACGAGGCGCATGGGCAGAGAGCCAAAAAGATGTTTGGCCCTAATTATGTAGATATTTCCCTTCGTACTGGAGACGTTACACCAAGAAAGGAAACGTCAAATCAAATTCAAGCTGGGTTTATTGTTTTCGTTATTTTTTGGCAGTGGTGAGTATGAATTCTAAGTAGAACTTCTCAAGCCTTTTCTATTGCTTGTATATGTGGCAAAGTCGAGAGGGAATGAGATTTCCCAAGAGTCCTTGACATGGAACTCTTTTTATCATGGAATATCTCTGCTGATGTTCCATGAGATACAAATAGAGGCTAGTGAGCCACTGAAGATTTTTGTGCTGGAAAGCAACACATGGGGGAAAACAAAGTTTTGGAAGATTAGTCTCATGGTAGAATATAAAGTGAACAGGAGAGGAAAGAGCCTGTTTTCAGGCAATACAATCTGATGATTGAATCCATACTGAAGGTAAGTGGGGAGAGCTGGAGCATTCTGGAGCAGAGAATGGAGAGCAAAGCATTGATTGAATGCAGAATCTTCTGTTGGACCTCGAGGAGATACAAAAGTATACAAAAGTGTCAGTTCCTGGGTCTTATAGGAGTTCGAATGAGGATTAATCAAGATTTTGAGTGCAAGGGACAGAAATCAGCTTGAACCAGCTTACGCAAAAAGTGTGTTTTTAAGGAAATATGGATGCTTCATGAAGAACTGAATCTGTGTCCTGGAAAGCTGGCAAAAACGCCCCTGTCTGTCAGGTCTCAACTTCTCTGCATGTCTGCTTCCTATTTTTTATATTCTACTTCCCTCCTTTCCGCTTCATTCTTTTTTCTCTTTTTTCCTTTCTTTTCCTCCCTCCCCTCTCTCCTCTCTCATTTGTGGAAGGAAATCGCTTCTCTACGGTTTCTGAGTTTGCATGTTACACAGATTTGCATATCAGAAACTACTCTCCATGTCCCCTTCCCAACTTCAGATTTCTAGTAGAAAGAATCCTGTTGACCCAGCTTGGGACTCATTCCACTCTGACTCGAGGAGCAGGTTTTAAAATACAAACATGGCTGCAGAAGACTTGCCCTGTGTATTAGTGTGGGGGCCACTTACCAGGAAAAGGTGTCTGCTATAGAAAGATAGTAGGACCTTTAATTGAAAGTACGCTTCTGGAAGAGTTGAGCAAAAGCACACTACTGTAGAGTGAATGGATGACTATGAAGCTTTAAAGTAACTTCATTAGGAGTTCATATCCTCGTCGCTTTTCCGAACTCCTTTAGTTCCCGAGTGCTAGAAGAATCTACCAATGAGCGAAGCGGGATAAACAGTGGTCAAGAGCATGTGCCTAGCGTTAAATTGTCTGTATTTTGGATCCCGGCCTTGAGGACTTGAGCAAGTTATGTAATCTACCTGAGTCTCAGGTTTCTCGCCTGTAAAATGGGTATCATGAGGATTAAATAAGATAATATACATAAAGTTCTTAGTAAACTGCAGGGCACAGAGTAGGCATTCAATAAATGGTAGCTATAGTTAATGTTAACAACATAATTTTTTAATGAAAATTAACTGATGGGACTGAAATTTACATCAGCAGATCCAAATATCTTTGATAAGCTGGTCAAAAGAAAGGTGAGTTGGCAGATGGGCAAGTGGTCAGCTTGGTTCTCCAGATATCTCCGTGAGCGTGGCCTCTGGAATAGGAGGTTTGGGGAGGAAAATAAGTCACGAAGATCTTTTGGCGCCAGTGGGAACTTTAAAGATCACAGTTCATTTGTGCCAGTCATAATCCCTTTTGATCTTAGAGATTTAATATCTCTCTACCTATTAAATGGCCATGATTTGGAGGAAAGGTGGAGAAGAATTGCTTTCAGCTGGCCCTAGTCTTTAAATAACCCGGGGTACAACATCTTTTAAACACAAAGGAGACCATGTGTAAAACATTAGTAAAATTCAGATATAAATCTAGTCTTTGACCACTCCAAAGCTAATCAATACGCTTTTTTACTCTCTTTGAACTTTGAGTTTTCTGGCAACAACAAAAATCCCAAACCTCATCCAAAACCATCATCCAGACGGTGCAGTTTCTATGCTCTCCTCCCTAGTGTCACATATTGTTGACAGAACTACTCTCGTTACCACATTCATTCCAGTGGTGATTCAAATTCTTCTGCAGAAATGGACTTGAAAGACAGAAAATTGCTCTTATAATCACTTAATAAGGAATCCTGGACAAAGAATATAGAGCTGTGAATAAGGATTTCCTCTTAGCTTTTATGGATGTATTTTTCTCAGTTATTTTCAGTGAAAATCACGATGAACTAATTTAAAAAGCAAGGTAAACTGAGATGGAAAATTACCCATAATAAGAATTGTGATGAAAATATAGACTAGCCTGAGCACATCAAGGATACTTTGTTTAAACTGCAAGTTCACATGTATTTGAAACATCTTTTCTTAAATGTGTCAGTTTTAGGCAAAACTAAACTATTTCTTCCCCAAAATCAAGAATTTGCTTTGGAAAAAATTCCTGCAGTTTGATGTACAAAGCAGAGGGGGATGAAAGTAAGTAATGGGTGAGAAAGATCCACCCAAGGGCTGAAGCCAGTTTTCCTAGAAGATTCATGACCATGCTTCAATCCTGTGCTGCAATTCTTTCCAACAGGTTTTGCTATAACTCTAAATCATAGAAGCAACCACTGCTGTTACCAGGACTATCTTTGCCTCAAAAAGAGGAACATTCAGGACATGCAAGATAATCTTCTCACTGTCTAAGAGAGAAACCAACCCATTTGTCATAAGAACAGAAAACATCAGCTATGTAGTACATGAAACATTAGTTTCATACCTCAATATTATATATCTTTTGTTTAAAAAAAAAAAGCACACACACAAGAGGTGATTGGATGCAAGTGATAAGGTGGATTAGGTTGGGTTAACTTTAACCTACAAACACCATCCTCTCTATTGTAAATCCTTTGCAGAAAAAGTTAAGAAAAGTTCAATCAACAATATTTTTAAAACCTTCTGAGCTATTCACAACAAATGAATCTTTACCCTTACCAGATGTATAAACATTTCTGTAATGCAGGGGTTTCATAACTTGGGGAGTGTCATCAAAGGCAATGTTAACAGTGTTTCTCCCTTTGACTTGAATGATCTCTTCCCTCTTAGAATCATTTTTGCTTCCCAGGGATGAAAGGACTTTGAAACCCAGCCAACAGCATCTTTCTTACCAGGGAGAAGCTAGTTAAAATGCAGAATCTGGGTCCACCCAGTCTTACTGACTCAGAATCGCATTTTGATAGAATCCCCGGGTGATTCACATGCACATTGCAGGTGAAAATATGGCACTTGAGGTCACATGCCTCTGAGCAGAACTGGGCACAATAGATAGACCAGTCTCATTCAACCAATCTCAGGTCCTTTATAGTTTGTCATGTTTGAGTCATTGACAGGAAAGGGGAAATATACTCATTTAAGGAAGTCTTGGCATAGCATAACAAATTTAGCAACTTCTTCAATACATTACCTATTCTTGGAAACCCTGCAGATTAGGTCAAAGGAAAGAGAAGCAGAAAATGGAATGGGTTCAAACAGCAAATTCTGATAAAGTAAGGATAGTACAGAAGCTGTGTCTATGAGGGATGGGAGGGGCAATTTCACCAAATTACCAGTTCCAAAATCGTCTCTGCTTGTGAGTGATTTATAGCCCTGGAAGCTTAAAGGCTTGAGTCTCTTGCTGTATTTCATTTCAGATTAGTAATTTTTATCTAATACTTCTCTGCAGCTTAACATAAAGTCCCTGGAACAATAAAGTGAATTTATCTGGTGATTTTCATGCTCATTCTGCAGTTATCCTTTAGGTTTCAGATTTGTAACAGATCTGGAATCTGGACAATAGAAAAATGTGGGTTAATGGCAGTGATGTAGGCCAGGGCAAATTTCCCCAAGTGGGAGGAACTCAAGCCCTGCACCGAGAGAGAGTTCTTGGCTGTACTCAAGAAAGAATTCAAACGCACGCCAGTGTTTGTCAAAAGGAAAGTTTATTAGAGAAGGGATAACGCTCAATAGATAGCGCATGGTCTCCTCTCAGAGACAGTGAGAGGGGCTGAGAGAGACTCAGAGGGACAGACAGAGAAACAGAGACAGTGAGAGGGACAGAGTAAAACAGAAGACTGAAAAAAGACATTGAAAGGGACCAAGAGAAAAAGACGCTGAGAGGGACCCCACCCCCACCCCCAGTTCAAGGAATTCACTTTACATATCATTTTTTGTTTCTGTTTAAAGACTTTGTTTACCCATTTTCCTCTGATGGTGTGGAAATACAGTATGAGAGGATAGGAGTATGTAGCATGAAAAGGTAAGAATATGTAGCATGAAAGGCCGCTGGCAATTCCCAGCCTTTGATCCATAGGTTCCCCATGGTTTTAGCCATATGGAATGAATGATTTTATTTTGTGTAGGGAGCCACTTAAAGACTCATTTTCTAGTTTCCCATCATGGTGTGGGGAAATGGTTTCTTAGCAATCCCAGCAGAAATCTCCCTTTGTTCTGAGTTCCCTCGTGGTCTGGCTGCAGGGCAGATCAGCATATCGCAGACTCTGAATATAGCTTGATTTAACATTTTAGTTCTCTTGACTCCTTCCTGCATTAGCAGCCCAACCTCTAAGCCAAAGACTGAAGGATTTAGGATAGTTATATATGTGTTCAGTGGTCCTCAAACTTGGCTGCACATCAGAATCATCTGAATAAAATTTTTTAAACAGCATTCTTGAGGTATAATTGACATGCAATAAACTGCACATATTTAAAGTGTATAATTGGATGGGTTTTAATATATGTTACATACCTGTGAAACTATCACCATGATCAAGCTAATCATACCCAAAATTTCCTTGTGTTCCTTTGCAATCCCTCCCCCTATCCTGCAACAACATATCTGCTTTCTGCCCGTATACGTTATTTTCCCTCTTCTAAAATTTTACATAACTGGAACCATACTCTTTTCTGTTTATTAGGTCTAACTTCTTTCACTTGTTGTATTGACAATTTGTCCTTTTTATTGATGACTAATATTCCATTGAATGGATGTACCAGTTTTTCTAATCATTTACCATTGAAAGACATTTGAGTTGTTTCCAGTTTTAAGCAATTATGAATAACACTGCTGTAAACATTTGTGTACAAGTATGAGCATATAACTTTTCATTTCTCTAGATATATACTTAGAAGTGTGTACTATAAGAAAACACTTAACGTTAAAAAAAAAAAAATGTGTTCCCCAAAGTGGTTGTACCATTTTGCTTGCCCACCAGAAATGTCTGAGTTCCTGTTGGTCTGCATCCTCTACAGCAGCTGGTGTTGTCAGTATTTTTTATTTTAGACGTTGGTATCCACATAAGGTATTCATTTACACTTCTCTAATGACTACTAATGTTGAAAATTTTTTCGTGTATATTTTTGCCATCTTTATATTTTCTTTGACGAGGAATCTTTCAAATGCTTTGCTCATTTTTAAAATCAGGTTTTGTTTTATTTTCTTAATTATTGAATTTTAAGAGTTCTTTATATATTCTGGTTACAAGTGCTTTGTCAGCTGTATGATTGGCAAAATATTTGCTCTCAGCCTTAACGATGTCTTTCAGAGAGCAAAAGTTCTTAATTTTGATGAAGTACAATTTATTAATTTTACTTTTATGGATTCTTCTTTTGGTGACATATCTGGGAAGTCATTGCCTATCCCAAGGTCACAAAGATTTTTTTCCTATGTTTCTTTCCAGAAGTTTTATAGTTTTAGGTTTTATATTTAGGTCTATGATCCATCTTGAGTTAATTTTTATATATGATGCAAGGTTTGGAATGATGTTTACTTTTTTACATATGTATATCTAATAGTTCCAGCACCATTTATTGAAAAGACTGGCTTTTCTCTGTTGAACCTCTTTTGTGCCTTTGTTGAAAGTCAACAGACCATATATTTACGGGCTTCTTCTAAATTCTCTATTCCATTCCATTGATCCATCTTAATATTAACATAGCATTGTCTTGATTACTGTATCTTTATTATTAGTCTTGAAATCCAACTTTATCCTTTTTCTAAGAAAAATAAGAATTTTAGAATAAGCTTAAATTTTAGAATGTCAATTTCTGGGTTAAAAAAAGCCTGGTGGGATATTGACTGGGATTGCTTGAATCTATAGATCTGTTTGGAGAGAACTGACATCTTAACAATATTGAATCTTCCAATCCACGCAATGTATCTCTCCATATATTAAGGTCTTCTTTTATTTCTCTTAGCAATGTCTTTGCAGCATATAGCTCTCACACTTCTTTGGTGAGGTTTATCTCTAAGTATTTGATATTTTTATGTTTTCATAAATGCTAATATTTATAATTTCAGTTTTAACTGTTGAAACTATTAGAAATACAATTGATATTTAATCTGATATCAACTATATTAAATACAGTTGATATCAACCTTGTATTCTGTAGCCTCATTAAACTCATTTATTATTTCTATACCTTTTTTGTAGACTCCATAAAATTTTCTACATATCTATGTTGTCTGGAAATAAAGATAGTTTTACTTCTTCTTGTCTGATCTGGACTCTTATATTTTTTCTCTTGCCTTACTGCACTAACTAGCCAGAAGCAGTACAGTGTTGAATAGAAATAGCAACAGCAGACAACCTTGATTTATTTCTGGTCTTAGAGGAAAAGCAGTCTTTCCCATTAAATATGATGTTAGCCATAGGTTTTTCATAGGTGTACTTTCTCAAGTTGAGAAGTTCCCTACTTTGTTGAGAGTTGCTTTTTTTAAAAATCAGAAATGGATCTTGAATTTTGTCAAATCTTTTTTCTGGTTCTATTGAGATATTTGTATGATTTTTCTTTTAAGTCTGTTAATGTAGTGAATTACATTGATTGATTTTTCAAATATCAAACTCACCTTGCATTCCTTGGGTAAACTTCACTTGGTTATTATTATCTTTTTTATATATTGTTAGATTCTATTTGCAAAAATTTGCTTACAAAATTTTGCATCTATACTCATGAGGGATATTGGTCTCTTGTTTTCTTTTCTTGTAATGTCTTTGTCTGATTTTGGTATCAGAGTAATGCTGGTTTCATAAAATGAGTTGGGATATATTCCTTCCTTAAAGTGTTTGTGTATAGAATTGGTATTATTTACTTAAAGTGTTTGTGTATAGAATTGGTATTATTTCTTCCTTAAATATTTGATAGAATTCACTATCTGGGACTGGAGTTTTCATTGTGAGAAGACTTTTAACCACTAAATTCAATTTAATAGATGCAGAGCTATCTAGGTTATCTATTTCTTCTTGAATAAGCTTTGGTGATTTGAGTCTACCAAAGAATTTCTCTATTTACTCTAAGTTAATCAATTTTATTGGCATGAAGTTTTCTTACTACTCCCTTATAATACCTTTACTATCTGTAAAATTTGTAGTGATATCACCTGTCTTATTTCGGATATTAGTAATTTTGTCTTCTCTCTCTTATTTTCCTGATCAGTCTGGCTCAAGGTCTGTTGATTTTATTGAACTTCTCAAACAACCAGCTTTTGGTTTCATTGATTTTTCTATATTATTTTTCTGTTTTCTAGTCTACTGGTTTCTTCCCTAATCTTTATTATTTACATTCTTCTGCTTAGTTCAGGTTTAATTTGCTCTTTTTCTATTTGCATAAGGTGCAATCTAAGGTCATTGGTTTGAGACCTATCTTTTCTAATATAAGTGTTTAGGGCTATAGATTTCCCTATAAATATGGTTTAGCCTAGTTCCAAATATTTCTTCATTTCTCTTTTGATTTCTTCTTTGACCTGTGGATTATTTAGAAGTATATAAATTGTTTACAAAACAACTGGATATTTCCCAGATATATTTTTGTTGTGAATGTCTAGCTTAATTCTACTTTAGGCAAAGAATATACTTTGTCTGATTTAAATATTTTAAAATTTCTTAAGGCTTATTTTATAGCCTAGAATATGGTCTATCTTGGAAATTTTTCTGTGTGCACTTGAAAAGAATGTGTACTCTGACATTGTTAAGTGAAATGTTCTTAAAATGTCAATTAAGTCAAATTTGTCAATAGTGTTGTTCAAGTCCTTACTGATTTTTCTGTCTATTTGTTCTACCAATTACTGAGAGAAAGATATTGAAATCTCCTACTATAATTGTAGGTTTGTTTTCTTTCTGCTTCACACTTCTAAACATCCCACTGCCAAGGCCACACATGATACCAATTAATTCAGAATCTCTGGGGGTGTGACCCAGACATCAGTGTTTCTTTAACTCCGAGTAATTCCAATGTGTGGCCAAGTTTGCGATCCACTGCCTTTTGCAGTCCACATTATGGATTCAACAGATTCTAAAATGCAATATTTTATATAACCTTCATACCTGCCTTTGAGGTAGGCATCACACATTTTCATTTTACAGAAAATGAATTTGAGTCTTGGATGCTTGTCCAAGATCACACAGTCAATCAGAGAGCCTAGCTGGGATTTAAATCCAGGTTTCCTAACTCAAATTGCTTTTTTATTATTTTGTTATGTGAGATATGTCTATTTCTATCTGGTCCTCCTAATACAATGCTTTAGGTTGTGGGCAAGAGCTGTGTTTAACACAAACCTTATAATTTTCATTGGACCTACCACAGTGGTTGTACCCTGGAGAAGATTCTAAAGTTTTCTTTTTCCTCTTGAAAGATCTAAGTATCTAAGTTCATCTGACCACATAGTAGTCATCAATCTGCCTTTTTCATGGTCCATTCACAACCTAAGGTTTAAATCAGGCTATAATTAACCCTGACATACATACAGGCTGTTCAAAAACCTTCTCAGGCTGCAGATTTTCAGCCCGCTTCACTCCATTAAAACATGACATTAGCAGCCAGAGATCAGATTTTACCTTGAGCTACTCACAAAAGTTTCAGGCAAGATTATGAGGGAAGAACAGCTTGGGGTGGATGCATCTCCTGTGTGTAAAGTTTTTTGTTTTGAGTACTTCCAAGTGCTGGTACGTTATGGTTAATTAAGTTGGCCAAGGATTAATATTTAAAATTAAGGAATGATTTGAATCATTCCTCCAGGTAAATGGCTCAGCTGCCTCCAGGGAAAGAATCAGTCAAAAAATATATAGAGAGACCATTAATATTTTAGAAACAATATACATTCCAAAGAGATAAATAGACAAAGGCAACGCCTCTTTAGTGTTCCCTCTCACACTCTCATTTTTATTTTATTTTATTTTATTTTATTTTATTATTTTTTGTTCTCAGATATTATTGGCCTCAGTATAGACTAATGAATTGATGAGTTTGTTCCTTTTTATAAATATTCAACTATGCAAATCCCTTCCCCAAAACTGCCTTCTTCGACCTATTTTCTGTATCTGGTATCTTCAGTTGCCCTCACCTGACTCCTTTCATTATTAATTAGTCACATTCCGAGCTCAAGACTTGATAGTTGCTGATGTGACTTCCTCTGTTTTGAATGTTTTCTCACTGCCTAAAGTAAAAAAAAAAAAAAAACCACAACAAATTAGAGAGCTTGATCATTCTTTTCTTAAAAAAGGAATTGTTTATTACTAAGAAATCTACAACAACACTGAAGGTATTTAAAAAGAAAAACAACACTCGTTTTTTCATGACAACCACTTTCTCTTCTCTCAAATTTCCTTCCAGTCTTCAGTAAAATATAGAAATACTTTACATAATTATAACGTTAAAGTTCATATAATTTTTGTGTTCTTATTTAATATTGCTTAATAACATTTATATTGTCCTTGCATAGTCTTCCTAATTATCATTTTTTGTGGCCACACTGTGTTCCTTAGATATACCAAATTTGATTAATCATCTTCCTACTGCTGTATATCAAGTTGTTTCCAGTTTTCATTATTGTAAGTGATCCTACCATAAACATCTAAGTACATATAAAGATTTCCCCCTTCTTTTGTGTGTGTGTGTGTGTGTGTGTGTGTGTGTGGACATTTCCAGGAGTATTATTACTATATTGAAGGATTTGAATTACTTTGATGGACGATGAGCCCTTAAAAAGACAGTACCACAAAGTTCATAGCCCATGTCATATTTAGATTTTTTAAATTAATTATGATACAGAAGGGCCAAGATACTAAAGCATCACTCACTGTTCAGCCTCATCTCACAGAGGGGTCCAAGCAATGTGAGATGAATGTATCTCCATCACCTTATTCTATAGTACTCTGAAGCCCACTAAAAAAGAACCAATTCCTTCCACATTTTAAGTGATGAGCTTTTGGAATAAGTCTTTAAAAACTCCAGAACAAAACCATGGGGCAAATCATCAACACACTTCCTGAGATAAATCCCGTCTTAGAAATGAAACGAAGGCATACAGTGTGTGTGGCAGGGAGGCAGTGGGGAGGGGGGTGCAGGTCAGATATGCTTGGCACGCCAGTGTCACAGTTGTCCCCTGAAGACTGGTCTCTGAGAGCTAGGTCAGTGCAGCAGAGTTGAAAGCCAAACACAGACAGCAGCTGTTGAGGATGTAAAGTCTCTGGCCAGAGTGGATAGGGAGCTGGGTGTGGTCACCCAGAGGCCAGTTTCCACCCCACCCTACAGGCTCAGTGACAGACTGAGAAGGGAGGACTTCCCGTGTTGCATTCCAGTCCTCCTTTCTCAGCTTAGTGGGAATGTCTGCGAGAATGCCAGAGACTGGCTGCAACTGCCTGATTGCATAGCACACACCTCCCTCAAGGGTATCCCCACCCTGGAAGACAGAGTGGTTTCTGAGAAGGTCATGTCCAGAGAGACAGGATGCAGGACTGACGTGAGACGGCTGCATGATCCAGCGATAGCCCCGGGTAGGAGGTACAAGTAAATCCCACCACTGTGGTCCTCGAGGGACTGAGCAAAACTGCAGGAATAGGTGGGTCTTTCCTATATTACACAAGTAAGTGCCGAGCTGCATGGGCAACACCAGCCCAAGGATTTCCCAGAAAGTTTGTTGAGCCCACCGGGCTGCATCACTGAGCAGGGAATCTGCAGTATTCATTTCAACATCACTTTTCTTGGAAACCCTGACTGCTCCACTCTCCAGAAATAATCCATCAAACTTTTCTCTTTGTTGAAGTCATACTATGAAAACTCCCATAGTCAAATTTCCCACATTAGGATCCCCGCTGATAATTATGCAACAACAGATTCAAGAGGAAAGAGAGTAGATCAGACACAGACTTTATTTTTTTCTTTCTCTGTCTTTTAACTTTTTTATCATGAAAATTTTCAAACACATACGAAATGAAAAATAATGAAATAGTGAACTCCCATATCTCCCTTAACCCAGCCTGAGCAATCTTCACATGGACCAGTCTTGTTTCATCTAGCACCCCCCACCCCACTCCCACCCCACTCCCATCCCCCCACAAATATGCATACTTTTTTTTACTGAAATTTTTTAAAAGAAAGCCCAAGACACTGTTATTTCACTCATAAGTACTTCAGCATGCATCTCTAACAAGGACTTTTTTTTTTTTTTTTTTGACATGTAGGTGCTAGAATCTATTTAGTAACTACTGGTATTTGTTTAGCATTTAGTATTTGGTGAAAAGTATTACAGTAAGACTTTACACAGTTTATTTCATGAAATCTCAGCCAACAGAGAAACTCCTTGGAAATTCACAGACTCCCCAGAAAGAAGAAAAGCCCTGGCCTTAAAAACATTGCTATTTGCTCATAAAGAAAACACCTCCACCAAGTTGAGGTGAACTGTGGAAGGCTGCAGTCTGGGAGCTGGCAGAGATTGGAACAAGAGGCCTGTCAGAGCCTGACTTGCTCCATCCTCGCTGGGTATGCAAGGTATTAAAAGGACATTGCTTCCTCATCTGAAAACTGCCTATTGTTTTTAATTACCTTACACCTACCACTTGAAGTTACATTGTCAAGATATAAACACTGTGCTTCTTGAAAAAGTTGTACCTTTAAAAAGACATCATTCAGCAAAAGTTTTGAAAATCTAATTTACATCTCTACTCATCATTGTGTAGACATAAGGGAGAGGATTGGAAATATTCTTTCTCGCAAATCGACCTCAGTAGAAGTATTTCTGTTTGCTGTGTACTCTTTCTTTGCAATCTCTGCACCTCACCTGGATATGCTGAGGAGATTTAGGTAGAGTAGCTACACTGGGTTGACCTACCCCAGTAAAGGTGGAGACTCCATAAGCCTAGCCTTAGGTGAGTCTTTGCCTCAAGGACAGCCTGATAAACCTGCTCATAGTCACCAGTCACGAGGATCCCGCACAGGCTTTGGGCTTCTGCCTGAGGCCAGGCCTTCTAATTACAGTCTCCTATGCTTAAAACCCCAGGTCAGCCTCCATAGATAGAGTACTCATGTTTTTCCCTTGTTATGGCCCTCCTCCAGGTTTTCATTGCTTACTGCTAATTGCTACCACCTCATCTGTCTTGGACTCTGACTGACCCAGTTTGGATAGGATGCTCTCCTTAGGTCCAGTCAGCTGTGGCTGGAGATCGGGACATGCTATACGAAGAAGCTGCAGGAGCTGCATTTGTAGGTAGGGGGCTTATGCATAAGGAGAGGGACAGCACTGTAAGTAGTACTCACTAAAAAATGAGCTGTTTTCATATGCTCTGATAGATGTTCCCTCCACCTGGACCACCCCTCAGGTATCTATGTGACTTGCCCATTGGTCACCTTCACTTCTTTCAGGTCTCTGCACAAGTACTCTTCCCCTACCGCCTACATCAAATAGCGCACACCTACTGCCACTCTCAAGCCCTTAATTCTGCCTCGTGTCTGTACCCCTTATCCCAACCTGACACATATTTGTTTTGTTTTGTCTGTGTTGATCACTGTGGTATTCCCTGAACTCAGAACAGTACCAGGCATGTGGTACTGGTAAAAGGGTTCAACACATTTGTGCAGAATGATGATGTCCTTAAGAGCAAGACCTTGTCTTCTGCCACACATGACTCAGCAAAGCAGGCACTGATGACAAAGAAGGGTTCCATAGGAAATGCATGAGGAGGTACAGAATCAACACTCAGCCCAAAAAAACCTAGCTGTTCTAATAGGAATGTCTGTTTCTTAAATCTGTGTCCTTTGTGACTACTGGAGAGCCTGTGGCCACAGGCTCATACTTTACTCTTACCCCTCAGGGTCTATGTGGAGCTTCCCAATGGCCTGACTCTAACAAACTTTCAAGCACGTACACTTTAAGAATAATATGTCCCTCTCAGAGCTACACCACTGACAGGTATGCCTTCAACAACAGAAAGATTTATTACTTTCTTCTCCCACAGAAAAACCACAAAAATATTTCCTTCTTGACTACAGCAGTGAGTTCCAAGTTTCATTAAAGAACTGGCCAGATGCTTCCTCCTAGCTTGTGTGGGAAGAAGTTAAGATAAAGAGCATTTGAAACTCTACCTCTGCCCACCTGCCTCATACCTTATTCCCTTCTGACAGGTCTTCCTGTTGGCTTGGGGATGTAGAGCTACGTGTGACCTGCCTCCCTAGACAGCTGGGGCTCTGGAACCCCCCTGGCCCCTCTCCTTCTGGTATTAATAATAGATGACTCTTACTGAATTGTGCACCTGCCATAAACCAGGCACTGCACCTTACAAATTGTCTCAAATTCTTAACCCCTAAACTAGAAAAGAGCTGTAACCTGAGTGTCTGCTGCCAGTATCCATAATAGCAGAATCTATCTTTCTGCCTCTGTCACCAAGAACCACTTTCCTCCAGTATATTAGCAGAGAGGGAGTTGGTCTCTCGTTTCCAAGGCCAGTCCAGGCTGCAGTGTATTTCTCTGCTTTCACCTGCTCCAAAGGTTCGCACTCAGCCAGGTCTCTGCTCGCTGTAGTGTGAGTCCCATCCTGTGCTCTGGGGCTGCCATCTTCCCTTGACATGAGTCCGATAAGGCCTCAGGGGTACAGAAGGCAGAATAAGGGCCTCCAAGTATGTCCACATCCTGGAGCCTGTGAATGTTACCTCACATGGCAAAAGGATTTAGCAGATGTGATTAAGTTAAGGACCTTGCGATGTGGAGATTAGCTTGGATTATCTAGGTGAAAGCAAGATGTAATCGCAAGGTTGTTTTGAGGGAGGCAGGAGAGTAAGAGTCAGAGAAGAGATGTGCCAATGGATACAGAGGTCAGAGGGATGTGAGCAGGGGCCGAGGAATGCAGGCAGTCTTCAAAAGCTAAAAAGGGCAAGAAAACAGATTCTCACCTAGAGCCTCCAGAAGGAACACAGCCTTGATTTTAGGTCGTTTGACCTCCAGACCAGTCAGACAATACATTTATGGGGTCTTTAAACCACTCAATTTGTGGTAAGTTGTTTTTCCAGCTGTAGGAAAGTGAAACAAGGAATGTTGCGGGAAAGCCACGTTTGCCTTTATTGACATGCCTCTTAATTCTACATACCTCTAGCACATATGTGTAAGCCACTTCGTTGAAAGTTTGGAAATAAGTAGAAGGCAAAACAAAACAAAACAAAACACAACCTGGTATTAAATATGGTTGTTTTTAGAGCTCAAGGCAGATAAGGAAAAACCCTTATCAGGGTCTGTTTGTGGGCACACCCCATTTCCCAGCCTTGCTGACCAGCCACAAAGCCCACCCTCCTTTTTCCTTTTTCTCTGTAAGCCTGCTTTCCCTTCTCTGTGGCAAAATTCATTCATTCGACAAATATTTACTGAGTACTTACTATGTCCCAGGCACTGTTCTCAATGCTAGAAATAGAACAGTGGACACAAAAGAGAAATCATACAAGTTATCACTGTGCTTACATTGCATGATATTTCTACCCAACATGATCCACCCAACTTTTACCCTCTACCCCAAATAGGCTAATCTGTAATTAGAGATAATCCACAACAATACTTTTCTCAATGTCCGAGTTACTCAATTAGGGATCATGCCATATTAGTTAACTGACTCCCAGAATGATCCATGGCAGGCTTCATTTCTCCAGTTTTTGCTTTCTTCAGGTTTCCTCTATCAGCATGAAGTCAAGATACCTTTCCTTATTCTTCCTGTGGTCTTCTGATCTCCTGTGAGTAATTTTTAGATCACACACATGGCACATATCCCAAAGACAAACCATTGTTCTCAGTCTAAATCCATATTAAGGAAGGGAGGGAAGAATCTTCCTAAAGGCAACATATTCTGCCCAACTAAATAAGGACAGGTTTTCACTTTTGTTATGCGGAGCAGCTCCAGTTCCCCTTTTATCAGCCCCCACCTGTAAACTATGCTCAGGGCCTACCTGTGCACCAGAAATGCTGCCCATCACTGTGCCTTTGTAAACGGAAGGACCTCCACTCGTTACCGTCAGCCTCATTGGTAGATGCTGGGTATATATGTTATTTTGATATATTGAGCCACATCAAATTCCAACCCAGCACTTCTTCTATTAATAGTAGAGGAAGTGAGTCTGTGCCCTCTGTCCCCCATGTATGGCAAGCCCTCAAGGGTTATGAGACTTTAATAATAATTCTTCTAGTTATAAAAAGGAACCCCCAAGAAGGGTAAGTTCCTCCTTTTAATCACTTATGAATGATCCTTCCATTTTCCTCTCTTATGGTCTTTTCCTAAGGAAGGTTGCATAGGCACCAGCAAGCAAATACATTTGATTAAAGCAAGTGTTAACTCCCTGGGCACTGAGGAATTTCAGAAGGAAGAACTGTTAGCTATAGATTTCATTAAGCTTACCCCTATTAGCTATACTATAATGCTGGTTGCAGAGTAATTATTGTAATATAATGCATCGATTGTATATTTACTGGGTGCCAAGAACTTTACTAAATGTTTTTCCTGTATTATTAGCTAGTTTAGTCCTCACCAATGAAGTTAGGACTATTTTTACTCACATTTTACAGATGAGGAATTGAAACTGGGCGGGGTGGGAGGTTAACAAAATTGCTCCAAGGTTATACTGCGAGTTGGTGGCAGAGCCAGGGCTGAAACACATTTACCTGCCCGTCAGACTCTAACCACTCTGCTATGCTGCTGAGCAGTGTTTAGTAAATGGAAGGCTACCAGGGTGGTAAATTTCATCTCCATTTCCATTTATAAGTGAAAATAGTAAAGGAAGAAAGGAATGAAAAGACAGATGTTATGAGCAAATCTGACCACCTTGAAAATGAGAGATAGATGAGAAGAAACCTGAAGCCAAGAACAAGAAATACTTTTGAGTTACAGCTAATCGAGCAATGGTAAGTTTGGAAACTTAGGATCTAGATTCAAGAGCGGTGTAGGGACTAGTGGCAACATTTATTTTGAAAGTGTCGAGAGCTGCCACCTCCATTTAGATGCCTTTAATAAACGAGTCCAAAATACTCTAAAGAGAATCCCAGCAGAAATGACAAGCCAAGAATCCTTCTTTGGCTTACAAAAGAACGGGGGCTGCTGCTTCCCAAGTTACCATGCACAGAAGCAAAACTTGGCAGAATCTGAAACAAAGGATTTTGATCTTGTTCCTGCCATTGCTTCCACAGAAGGAAGCAAAAAAGAAAAAGAAACCCACTGGGTTGGTTACACTGGGTTACCACTGCTAAGCACAGGAGCCTGCTAGGTGCTGCTTGGAAGAGAATCCCACGCTGCTCTCTGCCCAGGGAAATCAGCATTTCCAGAGGCAATCCCCAAAAGACCTATGTGCCGGGTCAGATTTTTCTACCCTTCACTTATTTTCTGCAGAGTTTTGCTTCTTGAGGAAATTTTCCACATATAATCGAGCCGCGGCTCTGACACCATTTTCATTGAGTAATTCCTGGTGATGTCATACCAGCCAGGCACTAGGGGAAGCCCTGCTTTTATGGGTTAGCTCTTAATTTAGAAATTTTTATTTTCTGACTCCCCTCCCTTTTTTTGCTGGACTCCTCGGCTTTTGAGCAAGATTCCTGAGTGATGAAGTGTTGCCTGCTTTTGCGAAAAGGAATTCCTGCTCGTGGAGAGGCAAATGGTTGAGTGAAGGCAAGATGTGTGTCCTGTAATAGTACATCTTAATTGGAGAGTTGGCAGGAGAGGAAGGATGTGTGGGCCTGGTGTGGGCTCCGTGGATCCCCTGATGGGCTTGATGTTGCTGAGCTGAGAAGATGGGCT
This sequence comes from Pteropus alecto, assembly GCF_000325575.1. Lineage (NCBI taxonomy): Eukaryota > Metazoa > Chordata > Mammalia > Chiroptera > Pteropodidae > Pteropus > Pteropus alecto. The sequence continues at coordinate 22,942,007 of NW_006434709.1, read as the reverse complement.
GAGGACAGTAGGACTCACAAGCACTCCCTGGTGCCACAATCGTGCGGACCTGGGGAACCAACCACCTCCTGCCTGGCACCTGGGCAACCGCATCTAACCCACATCCCCACCTTCTTCCCTTGCCTCTCAGTTGCTCTGTGCAGCGAGCTGGCAAAGGCCAGCTTGGCAAACTTTGCCTGTAAAAGCCTAATCCAAACAGCGTGTCCGCTGAGCTCAGCGGGGTGACTCATGTGCAGTGATGTGTGAGGCCAGGAGCAGAGATTAGGATCTGGCCCGCCCGCCAGCCTACCCTGCACTTCCTTTGATCTACTCTGATGGTTTTTAATTCTGCAGAAGCAGCTTCCTGCCAGCGGCAAGCACCTCTCTGTGGAGGCTTGAGCCATCCGTGTCTATGCTGACCTACTTGTCAGGGTGGAGGCTGGTGTGTACTGATGGCACGGGGACTGACACCCTGGGCTCACAGCCCACATGGAGTGGAGAGGGGAGCCTCTTTCACAGAGGTGCCCATGGTGACATCAGAAACTTGCTCCTTAGCCAACACCAGCAAAACCATGCGTGTGAGCAGCCTGGGCTCTGAACCTGATGCTGGCATTGGTTAGAATCACTTCGTAGTAAAAAAAAAAAAAAAATGAGACTCTCTCTAGGGGACTTTTTTTTTTTTTGTAAGCTGGGGCATCTCTAAGGAGAGTGTCTGGCACAAAATGAAGCACTCTCTGGATTCTTCAGAAGTTCTTTTTCACATCTGTTTTGCTCAAAATGGAACACATTCAGAGTATTACTTTCTTGAACTTTTTCTCTCTGCTCGAGTGGAATGTGTTTGGCTCTGGATTCTTCCAGATCTCCTCAATGACCAATGCCAAGCAGAGCACCTGAAACCAGATCTCATTTTCTCTTTTTCCCTATCTTGCTCTCTCCTTTTTCTCACTTTTCTCGGAAAGTAGAAGAGTGATTCTCAACCTTGGAGGAGGGGAGGGGCAACACGCTTTAAAAATTCCCAGGCCCTGGCTCCACCCCAGAATAATTCACTCATAGTCTCTGAAGGTAGGACCAGACAGACATCAATAGTGTTTAAAGCCTCCATCGTGCAAAGTTGGGAATCATCGAAATGTTGAAGTCCCATGGCATCAGCTGTTTACCCTGAGAATGGTTCCTATTTCCACAGTTGTCCTTCCCACCACCATTCAATTTGAGGGCCTTCTGCAGACTGGTATGTTCTTTAACCAGGTCAAGATAAGATAGTATCTGGATGGGATAACTGGCCTACATACTAAGAAGAATCTGTTCACCTGATCGAAGTGTTTAGCATCCCACTGAGACTTAGCACAGAGAAGGAACATGAGGAGCTGAAATGCAGACAAGATGGGTGTCCCAGGGAAGAAGTAGGGCTAGTTCGGCACAAAGAACAGTGACCTAACCAACAGAACTTCGGAGAGGCAGGTCAGTATGTGGTGGTGACCAGTTGTGAGTAGAGCTTCTAGATAAATTTCTATTACACAACAAATAATGTAATATTTGGGACATACTTATACTAAAAATGATTCATGTTTATTTGAAATCCAAATTTAACTAGGTGTTCCATCTTTTATTTGCTAAATCTGGAAATCCTAGTTGTGGATAGCAAGCTGGAGAGGAGAATCTTGGGTATTGAGAGAATGGTAGCTCTCACCTGAGTGGTTACTGCCCTCCAGGGAACGTTGTGGAAAATATGTAGGCATTTGGGGCTATCCCAATGACTGGAGATTGCTGCTGGGATTTAGTGGGTGTGAACCAGGATGCGAAACATACTGCCGTAGGTGGAAAAGTTCCAATCAAGAATCGTCTCATCTAAAATGCCAACAGCACCCGAACCGTCCCACCTACTTCATCATTTTACTGAGGACTAACCCTATCACCTTCACATAGTTGCTCTCTAGAAAGCAATGCACTGGCTACTCAGAGAAGATCAGAAACTGCCCCCATGAAAGAGCTAACCAGACAAAGTCCCAGGTACCTGCCCCAATGCCTCCTATAGCCCAACAAAACCATACAGCTGGACCAATGAAATGAACCCCTGAAACTAACTCCAAGCCTTCAAAACTGACAGTAAGTACTGCCTCCTTCAGGAAGCCTGTACAGGGAAGGCTTCCTGAAGGAGTCTGTCTCCTCAACCCCTAAAACCATTATTTGTCTCATTTAAAACTTGAATGTATTCTTCTAATAGTTACATGTGGCGAGCTTGTGAGTTAGTCTCTTCAGCTAGCCTGAGAACATCAGGGAGGTGAGATCAAGTCCTGGATGACCTTAATCTTGTCACTGATTTGTTGGTTGGTTTTGTTATTTCTTACACTTAACTTACTTCTTTAAAAACTCTGTTATAGCTGAAATTAGATGCACAGATAGGTGAAGCAGTTAAAGTAAAGATGAAAAGGGCGATGAGCAACCACAAAGAGGAAGGGGAACACTAGGAACCAGAGATAAGATAGTTTTGTAAATGGATATTAAACTTAAGTCTGGGCTCCCTGACAGAGCAAAAAGGGAAACATAAACTTGCATCACTCTTACTGTCTCGGAAAAAAAAAAAAAAAAGGAATATTAGCTCATGAAGAAACTTAGTCTTCTTCCTCATGTTAAATTCTAAGTAAAATTTATTACATTGATCATAAAAGGATGCTGAAGAGCATAATGAATAATGTCTTCAACTGAGATTCAAAAAATGCGGGGGTTTTTTTCTCTATTTTTTTATGTTTGCCTTGTACGAAATTTGGAACTATAGTATTGAACCTTGGCTCAGTGAAGGCATTTTTGTAAGGAGTAAGCTAATATGTTCTAAATTTATTAGTTTCTAGTGATCTGATTAATAAAGGAACACTCAGAAGTTTTTAACTGCCCAGAGCTTTTATGAAGGCTTTATGTGTGGCTCCCCTAGGAGCTCTGACAGCCTAAAGGAAAAGGTGGAGATGCCGTAGAACTAGGTTTGCGGTGATGAGTAGAGGAAGAATGGCTAGGAATAGCCACATTTCACTTTCCACCCTGACTTCCTGCCCTCAAGCTAGAATCAGATAGTTGGAGTTATCCACCCAGAAGGTACTTCCCAGCCACATCCCCAGGAAAGGGGTAAAGGAAAACAGTGTGTCACCAAGGGCCCACCCCTTGGTGATCCTGAGAATGGCTAGAGGGACTGCCTGATCCTGTATATTACTCTTTAATGAGTGCTACACTTTGGGGTTTGCTTGCTTCTCTTCTAAAGGCAAAAAACAAATAATTAGATGACTCAAAAAGAGTTTCCTTTTTTTGGTTTTATTTTGGGCTTTTTTTTTTTTTTAACTAACTCCCTAAATAGTGGGAGACTAAAACAAACGAACAAAAAATAAACTGCAGATTTAACTCCCCTCACCCCCCATACACACACACAAGTTCCAGCCCCTGGGTTTGGTGGCTAGCAGTGACAAAATCAAGATGAATCACCGTATGTCAGAATCCATAGCTAAGTCTAAGCAGCATGTCTGGGATGAGAGGTCAAGGCCAAAAATAAGAACCTTGGACACAAGTTTTGATCTTTTGCTTTTACATGGTGGCAGCCTCTGTTTCCTTTCTGCTGGTTGGGAAAGGATGGCTGGAGTAGGCCGAGCCAATCCAGGTGCAGGTGGAGAGGCTGCTTGAGCTGCTCTGCTCACTCCCAGGGAGGCTCCCAACTGCTCCCTTTCCTCTCCTCTCCTCACTAGAGGGAGAGAGACAGCCAGGGAGAAGTCTTTCCCTTCTCTGGGAGCTGTGCTGTCTTGCTGCCTAGGGGGCTTGCTTCTCAGGTCAGTGGATACTGGCCTTAGTGCTGGAATGTGTATACTGGATTCGTTTTCAATTCTCTGGCAGGCCAGCAGTGTTGACCCAGGTCTTTCCCTTCACATGGGATTAGAGAAAGGGGGTTTAATCAGGGTTATTTTTTGCTACCCAGCATCTGAACTCCCTTTAGGAGTTTACCACTTTATAAATGTTTAGGATGTTTACCATTTTATAAATCTTGGTAGCCTAAGAAAGAGCCCCACAGGCCAGATACTCCCTTCTCTAGGCTCCTTGGCAGCTAGGACATGGACACACAGCCAAGATTTGGCCAATCAGGTTCACCTGCTCCACATGTACTCAGATGTCATTGGCACAAAGAAATAGGGACACTGAAGAATTCTTTCTGGGAATAGGCTGCAGGGCAACAGAAACACGCAGGCCCCCGAGGCAGTGGTGCTCATGGTGGTATCCAGTGTCTCAGGCTGAAGGTGGTAGCAGTACAGGTTGTTTCTGTTGCTTACAAATAAGCATCCTGACTTTGTCCAACTACAACTGGTTTTGGTCGATAGCTTGCAGATGCTTTTTTTTTTTTTTTACTGCCTGCATTCTTTATGCCTCTGCGTTCCTGGCAATTCCACAAGTAATCCAGAAAAGGAGGAATGAGCATGCAGAGAATTTGACCACAGCTGGGAAGTGAGCCAAGAGAACTCTGAAGAACTTGACTATTGGATCCTTCATTTTGTTAGGTGGAGTGGATGCAAGATTCGTGAGACAAAAGGTTGTGGGCTGTCCATCATAGTTTATTTTTTTTTAATCTCTAACTTGGTTATACGATGATTACCCATGGCACTTAAAGATCTCATGAGTGTGTGGACCAAGTCTGCCTTGTTTTCCTCAGTACCTACGTCATACTGGGTACTCAGTAAACTTAGGGCTAGTAGTAAAAGAATGATGATGGAAGTTTGAGAAAGAGAATTCAGAGAAGAGAAACTTAATGTATCTTTAATGTCTCTTTAAAAAATTGTCTCAACAATGTGAGAGCTGAAGATTAAGGCCTATGAGTCGAGCCAACACTGCAGATATTTGGTGGTGTTGATTGAAGAGCCAGAGCCTGGAGCTTTAGCCATCAGACTATCAAAGACAGAGAGGACACACTCCCAGGCAGGCAGAGCCTGATTTGGGTATAGCCCAGACAGAATGCCAGTTCATTTCTCCTTGGAAGGGGGCCCTCGAGAGTGCCTGCAAGCTGAACTGAGATGGCTCTCCAGAAAGCATATCGAATCAATTTCAAATGCAATGACAATACTTGGTCGAAACCCCAGAACTGGGGTGGGTGGGGTTAGTTTAAATCTAGAAAACCAAGGGCAGGTTTCACCATCAGCTACCTTACCCATAAAAGAACTTCTGTGCATGGGTTATAGTAAGGCTGGTTTTGAGTAACACTCATAGTTGAATTTGGGGCCACAAGGAAACTTATGCTACATACTGACTGACTCTGGTTCTCATTCTTGTTTGTGGGATGAGCCAATGAAACCTTACCTTAGGCAAATCTCTTAACTAACTCATCCATGCTTTCATTTCCCAATTTCAAAATCCCTGCTTTTAAAATAGAGGGTTTGGACTATCTTGCTCACCATTTCCTATCTAAAATGTGACATTTCTGTTATTCCCTTTAAGGACAAGAATCATATGTTCTTCTTCAATATACTCTTCCATCCAAGTACAAAGCTGGACACAGCAGGCACAGACAGCCTACAGTGTGGCTGTATTCCAGGAAAGCCTAAGCCAGACTCCTCTAAGAAAATTCTTAGCCAGGACTTAGGGCTAGCAGTGATAAAGTTAGACCAGAGAGAACGCTGGCATCCTTTGACCTGTAACTACGATTGGTAACCAGTTACAGAATCTTCTAAACTGCTTACAGTGTCACTGTGGCTAGATTTCCAAGGTACTACTTCTAGTCCAGTCTAATCTTTAAATTCATGTTGAACAGGAGATGATGGTTAAAGCAAACACTTCCAGTACAACCTGGAACTAATGAAGAAGAGAATTGTGAAATCTCATACACATGTATATACGGTTTAAACCTGTACTGCGCAACTAGGTTTTAAGTTGCGGAGTCTACGACTGTTTTTGTTTGGAGAGGATGCCACGACTCTTTCAGTCCCGGCCTTAGAATAATAAGCAGATCTGAAGGTCGTAAGTGACAGCAGAGAGGATGATCATCTTATTTCCTCTGCTTCCTCCCTGGGGAAAGGCGAGAAGACTCCAGAGAAAAGAGAGATGGGAAGCAAAACTAGTGAATCCCAAGCCGGGAGGCGAGAGGATGGTAACAGATGTGGGAGCTCAGCTGCCAGCAAAAATCTGATGCCCTGGATTGTTCCGAGGAGAGCACGCAAGTCTTCCCAAATCTGGGCGCCCTAACATGATTGGGAAAGCCACACCCATCAGCCCACAGACGGCCAACACTGCTGCAGAACCAGTGAGACACCTTGGGGAGCTGCCCAAGTTTCTGGAACACCACTGCAAAAGCTGTCTTTTTCCCTAGTGGATGCTTGAACACCAGCATGAGGTGATCCAGAGTTGCCACCCAGAGATAATTTTTTTTTTTTTTTTTTTTAAAGACAAAGTTAATATCAGAAATTTCGTCCTAGGGCTAACAGCCAGCCAGTTCCTTCTCCCTGCAGGGCTGACTGAGCAAGCGCTTAGAGCTTTGATGTCAACAGAGGTAGGCAGGGCAGGCCCCAGTGGAAAACCGTGAAGTCAGCAGAGTTACCTCCAGCACTCCTCCCTTCCCCCTTGCTTCCCCTTTCTCCACCCATTTCCCCCCTCTCAACTTCCAGCTTCTCATTTCCCAGGGGACCCTGGAACATATGAAAACCCGCCATACTCAGATATGAGGGGGTCAGCTCATGGCTCCAGCTATCAAAGTCTGCTTTTTTCCCTAGTCTAAAACAAACAAAGGCCTGCATTCCATACATTTCCTAAGAGAAGAGAGTGAGTACAGAAACCTTGTCTTTTGTGCTCTCTCAGTTAGACCCCGAGAGTTTGAGGCCTCCAGTTTGAAGCTGTCTTCCTGCCTCCTGGGGTTTTTAAAAGATTCAAAAGTGCCTCAAATCAATACAGCTGCTTGGTTTACAGGCTCAAATTTAAACCACAAATTATAAAATGATAAATCTCTGCTCAAATCTCTTCCAGGAAAGACTATGTTGTCAAGATTAAGTTACAACCTCATGGACATATGAGTGAGTTTAGCTGCTGACTAACTCTCACACTCATTTTCCTGCTGGACGCGGTTTTTCTTCATGAACTTTCACTGTTTCTGAATACTTTAAACAAAGAAAATGACTGAAGGCAGGAAAAACATCGGGGACTTCTTAACCCATGGAGCGGTTTACATGCTTTGTTATGTAACAGCTCCTTTTGTTTTGTGAGAACCAAAGGAAGTTTAAGAAATATCTTTCTTCTTGAGCACTTACTGCCAGAGAACACTGAGAAATGGCTTCACATGGGCAGCTACACTCACTTCAAACTCTAGTTGGAGCATATAGTGTGTGGTAAATCAAAACTGTTTTAAGGAATTTGGGTCTTAGGGTATTTGTTCAGTGACTTGGGCGAGACTGCAACATGAATTACTGTATTTTTGTCCTCATGAAAATCAGTTCTCTTACAGGGTCTGGTCTAGTGACAGAGGACTGTGATGAGGAACTAGGCCACATGCATGCTTTTCTGTAATGATGCACCTCTCTGGCAGAGCTTTGGCAGGCAAAAGGAAGAAAGATGAAATACTTGTTTGAGACGCCTATCTTGCCTCCTTGCAGGATCTGTCATACTGACCTCATTTTGATCACCTGATGCCGTGGAAGGACTCAGTTGTCTATCACGTTGCTCCATCATAATGCCTTGGGTACACAACTATGACCCGGTTTTTCCTAGGCCACTCAAGTCTTAAGGACCATCAGACCATAATTACTTTAGCTCTTACCCCTAAATTCCTTCTTGTTTATTTTATACCTCAGACCCTTCAGTCTCTCTCTTTCGTGAGGCCCTGGGCTTTTTGTTTTCTGATGTCATTTCACATTATCACCCATGCCAGCCACTGCAAACCCTGCTCCGGCTCCTCTCGTCTCTGCTCTCCCTGAAGTCAGCCCTGCTGCCATTACTGCTGCTTTTTCTGGGATACTTCAAGTTGTGGAGAGAGTTCTTTTCCTGTGATTATAGCTCTTTCTTCCAAATTTGACTAGTCTGGCGTCTCTATGATTATAGCTCATTAGGACTCCTGAGGCTAGAAGGCACTTTTTTTTTTTTTTAATGCAGCCTTGTTTTTATTTTTTATAAATAACATGTATTATAACTTATTTTTGCACAGAAGTATAAAGACGAAAACAATAGCAGTCATTAATCCCACAGTCCAGATAACCCCTAATCGTATTTTAGAAAATAAAAAGTAATATATACACAGAAAGAAAATTAAAACAATTAAAAGAGATATGAGGTAAAATAAAAGTTTCCTCTTCTGTCCCTGAGTCCCTCTCCAAAATATAACTACTATTATTATTTTTTGTGTATCCTTGTTACTATGTATTTATGTAGATCCTTTAATAAAATTTTACATAAAAGAGATCTTACTATACCTATTTTGCATTTGCTTTTTTTACCTAAAATATTGTCTTAGAGATCTGTCCCCATGTGCATTGCAGATATACACCCTGCTTTTAATATCTGTGCAGTCTTTGTTAGAAGAGAATGTGCCTTTCAAATGAATAGTGTTCAGTTAATATAATTCCTGGCCCCTTTCTGTCCCTTTACTTTCTCTACTACCTGAGTCCAGAGTGACTTAGCTGACTAACAAGTTTGGAAGAATAACCTAAACATGCTAGGTTCAATTCTGCCCTTTCTTCTTAGGATTGAATTGCCTGAAGGAGGTGTGCTTCTGCTCCTCCAGAAGTGAGCATAACTGGTGAATGCCTGCCCAATTCTGGGTTTCAGTAGTGAGAAGCCTATTTGTCTCTCACTGCATGTGAGATAGTACATGGAACCACATCCAACTTTGCCTTTTATCGGGGGCATTTAGGCCTTCATCTGCCACTCCTTTATTTCTCAATCTGTTCAGAATCTGAGCAGGGAAGAAGGCTGCTGTTTATTGGTCCTACTCAGAGTTGCCAACCCTTGTTCCTTATTTGGATATATCAAAACTTATTTAATCACTTTATTAATGATGGATATTTAGGTGGTTCCAGTTTATTGCTTGAACAAACATCTCAATGAACATCATTATAAGCTGGGTGTACTTTTTGCCAGCACATCAATGGATAAATTCCTTATAATATAATTGCCGTATCATAGGTAGGTGCCTTTGTATCCTTAATAAAGGTGGGTGTAAAAGCCTACCCCCAATCTTAATGGGAGTTGGGAAGGGGGTGCCTAGACAATAAACTAATTGTTTTAATGGCAGTAATTCAGATTGATTTATTTCTTGCTGTGTGCCAGATTCTGTGCTAAGCACTTTATGTATACCAATGCTTTTTAATCCTCATATCAACCTTTTGAGATAGTGACAGTTATTATCTCCATTTTACAGTAGAGGAAACTGAGATCAAAACTGTTAAATAACTAGCCCAATGTCACAAAGCTAGTAACTAGTAGAGATGGAATTCAGGCCCAGGTTTGTGAGATTCCAGAGCCTGTATTCCTGACCACCCAACTAAAGGCGTTCCTCATGGCATAGAGTGGATAATAGGTTGGTCTAGCATTGGAAAATGTGCGAGGACCATGGGTTCAGGGTTCAGCTCACACATGTATACATATATAATACAGTGACTATGAGCGCAGAATCTATAGCCAGCCTCTCTGGGTTCAAATCCCACTTGGCCTCTTATCAACAGTGTGATACATACTTCAGTTTCCTCATCTACAAAAATGGAGATTTTTTTTAAAAAGAGAATCAAGTTATTTAATATTTGTAAAACCCTAAGAATACTGCCTGGCATAGAGTAAGTCCTTCATAATTATGTAAATAAAATAAATTCATTTATTTTACAATTATTTTTCTTTCCAAAAGCAATACATGAGTTCATATTCATGTAATTTAATAATTTATCTTAAATAATTCAAATAAAATACAAGTATATATAATAAAAAGTGAAAGCCTCCCTTAACCTTAAGCATCTGTCTCCTCTTCTGCAATTCAATCGCACTCCTCTCCTTAGGGGTTAATAGTTAGTGTCTACACTTCCAGACCTTTTTTTAAAATGTGTATTTATCTTTATATGTATGTAGTTTTATTTATTCACAACTAGGATTATACTACTAGGAGAAAAGTTTAACATCGTGATTAATAAATCTACATTGGAGCAAGACTATCTGAATTCAAGTCTCAGCTCATCTACCGACTGACTGGGTCACCTTAGACAAATTACCTGACTTCTCTTAGACTTGTTTTCCACAATGGGGAAAAAACTAGTACCCTCCTTGTTATGGAAATTAGATGAGTTAATATATGTAACGCTCTTAAAACAATGCCCGATACAAAGAAAATAGTAAGTGCTACTTCTCATAATTATTTCTACATATGTTGTACTGGGACTTGCTCTCTCCCTTAACAGCGTTTCTTAGGGATTATTCCTAATACATGCAGCAGTATGTATAGATATGCTTTTAAAAGTGACTAGTATGGTGTTTCATAGACCAACCACACTGCAGTTTATTTAGATGTGCCCCAATATGGGTTTATTCTATCATTTAACACTTTCTTATCTGAGGATACAGAGTTCTGGAGTCCATCAATACAAGCTTCACCACTTTATTTAACAATCACATATATCATTTACTGCAGGTTACACAATGTCCTAATGACCTTAAAAGTGTTAATTCATTTAATACTCATAATGACTCTATTAAAGTAAGGGCTATTTAACCTTCATATTATAGACAGGGAATCTGAGGCACAGCAAGGTTAAGTAACTTACCCAAGATAACATGGATAGAGAAGGAGGGCTGGGAGTTCAACCCAGGCAGTCTGCCTCCCAAGTCCATACTCTTAACTTTTCTGTACACACTCTTCACCTCTCTTATTTGTTCTATTGCATTGCTTATTGAAGTATACTTCAATAAGACCCTGAGCCCATCTTGTCACATTTTACACCTATATCGTGGGTGGGAACTCAGACTCTTTGCAATATACATAGGAATATACAAGTAATCTAAAGGGCAACATGATCTGCTAAACCAACCTCACTCCTTTAACTACTCAGAGCCAGCGTGCCTAAAGACTGTTCCTGACAATAGCCAGCCTGCTTTGAGAAACCCCTTCAAGTGATGATTTCAGCACTTGCCTTTAGAGGCTCTGGGTCTAGGCCATCAACTCTACCTCTCTGTGCCACACTATCCCTGAGAAAACTCGCAATGCATGTCAGCAGACAGCCTTAAAATAAACAAACATGTTTATGTTGTGCCAGGTTATGGAACAGTGCATATCTAATTAGGTGGTGGAAAACTCATGCAAATAATCTTCTATTTTTCTGGTTCCTGCTGTGTACGAGTCTTTCACAACTGACTTGGCCAACTCAAATTTCTAAAATGCTAAGGTTCAGAAAGTCTGGTCAAAAGTTTGCTAGTAAAATATGAAACCCTGCCTCTACCCTCCTTCACTGTCCCATCCCTACCTTCCAGCTACTTGGGCTTTTAGACATGTGTATACTAAATGCCTTTTTCTTTAAAGATATGGGTGAGATATTTCTTTTGGAGTATGTCCAAACAATCTGGCAAATCCACACTTGACATTCACCACAGGGAAGCATATTTAAAAAAAAAAAAAGAAGAAGAAGAAGAAGAAGAAAAGAAAAAAAAAGAAAAAAGAAATGAAACAGAGAAACAAGAAATTAAATTAGGGCAGACTGTGGGCCTACCCTCTTTAGAAATCTTTCCAAATGAAAGCCTTCATAAAACCGAATGGGTTTTTTAAATGTTTTACTTTGTTAGTAAGAGTTTAAGTTTTCATTAAAAAAGTTACTGCTCATTCTAACAATATACTAAAACTTGCATTTTTCCTTTTATAAATAAACTTCTATCTCTGAGTTTTGTCCTTATAGAAAAAAATACTTAAAGCCAGTTTGCTACCCATCGCGAAGTTTAAGTTTTGGCTCAAGAAGTTTCCTATCCTGTTCCAGCTGTGACATGTTGAAAGCAGAGTTGGCATTTATGCCCAACTTGCTATACTTTTTGAGCTTTTGCTGTAGCTCCAACTCTTTATAGTTTAAGAAATAGGGTGGAAGATAGGAAGGAAATGAGGGAGCTCTAGGTGGGAACAGAAAATAGAATCTTCTCAGGGACTTTTTCCTACTCCTACTCTTCACACCACCCAAGGGACAAAATGCCTTTACCACATGTCTAGTCTAACTCTTCTCACAGGGAGATAGTTGAGCAAGGACTGGACTGGGTTGGGATGGGACCATGGGCTTGTCTTAACTTTAATTAAAATTCAGAAAGCTGGAGATTTGATATAGGAAATTATATCCTGGCAGAATTGCTAAGATCAAAAACAAGTTGATTGAAAAAGAGGTGACTCACTTTTTTTCATGAAAAATATCTATCGCACACACAAAAAATCAATCCCCCTGCCCCGGTAGCATCTAGTGTGAACTGCTCTAACTTCTGGTTCCTGCCGAAGAAGTAGATCCAGCAGCCATGTTTTGTATCAGATGGTTCAGTTCTCTGATTTCTGATCTTCTCATGGCTGATTGGACCGGAGGTGGGTACCTGATTCCAGGGCAGTCAATCCATAGATTGACTAGATTCCCATGACCTGTAGCCAGTTTTCAAAAGATACACTAGGCCAATCAGAGTCTCTCTCTCAGAGACATGGCATGAAAGTAAAGAGAAAAGTTACCAGTTAGATAGTATTGGGACTGAAAGGAGTATGCCTGAACTGTATTTATAATGATGAAATACCATGAACACCTGTGAATTTCTATTGGTGGAGGTCTGTACAGTCACCTCAGACTGAGAACTAGATTTTAGCACTAGTTTCTCTGAAGCCAGCTCATTATGGTTCCTGTTCTTGGGTTTCCGAAAGCTTCCATTACCTTATCATGTGTTTTTCTTAAAATTCTTATGCTTGAGCTGAGTATAATGAATGCCTGATACTTGTAGCCAAAACAAAAAACGAAAACAAAAACCCGAAAGCATTATCAAATAGGCACGCTAAAATAGAGCCAAAATAAAGGGGACTGAGGAATCAGGAAAGTCTAAACCAGAAGCAACAGTGGTAGGTGACTTTGTTAAGGCTCTTGAGGTTGTAAATAATATTATTGAATTTAATTCAAGTTGACAGACTATGGACCTCACAGTTTAAAACTTATATGTTGTAATACAGACTAAGTAGACAGTCATCTACCCATTTTCTCTTCTTTCTGGGCATACAACTGGACTACATTTCCCAGTGTCCTTTGCAGTTCAGCATAGTCACATGATGAGTTATGGTTAGTGGAATGTGGGCAGAAAGGATGCATACTATTTCTAGGCCTGACCAATTAAAAAAACCTACTCTGCCTCCCTCCATCCTCTCCTTCTTCCTTTGACTGAGGACTTAGAGAATAGTTGAACCACTAGATGGAAGGAGCCTGGGTGCCTGATAAAAATCTGTGGAGCAGAGCATTTTCCCATCTCCACTGACCTACACTGAACTGTGTGATATGATTGAGAAATAAACTTAAACTACTGAAATTTGAGGATTGATTGTTATAACAATTTACCTACTCTGACTATATATGTCCTCTATACAAAAAGACTAACTCAGTTTGACTGGTGAGTCTCAATTCTGATTGGAATCTTTAGGTAAGAAAGTTGTATTGGCCCAAGATGAGTCAGGTAGTCTCCTAATTAGTCAACTCAAGCCAGTGCATGAGGTCACAGAATATAAACATAGTCCCCTGGGGGCCTATTCATGTAAGTAAGCAGTATTTCTTAGAGAAAAGATGTCTACATAGTGGTCAGTGTGAATTAGGGAGATGAATGTGCATGTCTAGAGAAGCTTTTTGTTTCTCCAACACATTCATTGATATACAGTCATGTTCTTCATATAGTCTTATGCTGCTTAATGACAGGGATATGCTCTGAGAAATGGGTCGTTAGGCGATTTTCTCATTGTGCGAACATCATAAAGTACACTTACACAAACCTAGATGGTAGAGTCTACTACACACCTAGGCTGTAGGGTACAGCCTGTCGCTTCTAGGCTACAAGCCTGTATTGCATGTCACTGTACGAAACAACACCAGATTAAATCAAGCACAAGAGAAAATGATGCGATCAATAGACTTAGTAAACATGAGATATATGAGGCTGCTGGTGGCAAAATAGCACACTGTTCTACAGTAAACATTTTTTATAAGTAGAAAGAGTACATTCTAAAATAACAAAATAAGTACAGTATAGTAAATGTGTAAACCAATAACAGTCATTTATTATTATTGTCAAGTTTTATGTGCTATTCGTAATTGTATGTGCTATACTTTTACACAGTATATATAAATGCAGCACAGTGAGTTTGTTTACACCAGAATCACCACAAACACATGAGTAATGCATTGTGCTGTGAAGTTAACATAACTATGGTGTCTTTAAACAATAAGAATTTTTCGGCTCCATCATTATCCTGTGGGACCACTGTCATATATGCGTCTATCATTGACCAAAATGTTGTTATGCAGTGCACAGCTGCAGAACACAGATGTGGATGTGGATATAAACAATATATAGATATAGAAATTCTAGTTCCTAATTCTAAAGGTAAAGTTCCTTTTAGGCAATTCGAAAAATACGGGAAAAAAAAAAAGTCACCATTTTGCAGTACTTTCCTCCTTTCTTTACTTTCCATTTCTTTTCTTCTTCCCATCCTGTGAGGCAGTATAATGTTGTAGCTGAGAGTGGTTATCTCTGTAGAATGAGACTACCTGGCTATAGCCTTTTTTGACCACTTTCTGGCTTTGTGACTTTGGGCAAATTATTTAACTGCTCTCTGTCTTAATTTCCCCATTCATATGGAGATATTAATGATAGCACTTATGGTAGAGGAGTTTTATGAAGATTAATGTAATGTAAGTTCAGTATTTGGTACATAGTGAGAACTTATTAACTATTTGTTCCTATGTATCTGAAATCGCATTCCAAATTTTTTGAATTTTTTTCTCAAATGTTCTAAGGATAGAAGGTGGATTTTGCCTTTATGTTCTTTTTATGTTCTAGAGGATCCAAAAAAAAGTGGCAACCAGTTGTTTTGGGGGACATCCTGAACTTGTGGGGGAATCCAAATACAGATGTTTTAGATGGAGATGCTGAGGTTTCTGTTAATAATGCAAAGAGCCATTTTTATTGGGGGCAGATATACCTCTGTCCAGATTGTTGCAACATCTCGTTTCTTCTGTCGATGGTCAGAAATAAGTTAGGGGCCCAGGACTACTAGGGGAGACTCCCATCCAGGAGAGTGGGGCGATGCTGAAAGCTAAGGAAGAGAGGCTGCCAGGCAGGAGTTCCAAGCTCCTGGAAAGAGACATATGGGGGAACTTTAGGGGCAATGATATCTGATATACACTTTTTAAAAAATATACATAATTTTATTACAACATTTAAAAATACAAAATTCTAAAAAAAAACAAACACAAGATTTACTATTGATACTAATTCCTGTGAGTTTGCTGTGCTACCATACACAAGTCAACAAGTGAAAGAAATCATTATTTAGAAATATTTAACATCAGAAGCCTTAAAATCTAACTGTATGTAGTAGCCCCTTAAAAAGCTATAACCAGTATTTTCTCTACAAAGAATCTTATCAGCTATACAAAAACCTGTATAGTTTTTATACTGAGGCTAATATTGAGCTGCACTTGAATTCACATTCTTAGCAAAACAATTGCCTGAGCCCACGTTCACACTTCACACACATTACAGGATAACCATTTATTCTTCATCTCCATCTTTCTCCTCCTCCTCATCTTATTCTTCTTCCTCCTCATCATCTGGTTCATTCTTCTTCTTGGAGCCTGTTGGCCTGCCAGGGCCCTTCTTTCCCACTTCACTTTTGCCCTTTGCACAGTAAGCGGCAATATCCTTCTCATATTTCCCCTTTAGCTTAGCTGCTTTCTGTTCATATGACTGCTTATCTTTGGCTGACGGTTTACCCAGTTTTTTGCAGTATCCCCAGTGGATAAGCAAGGTGCTCGCTTTTGATCTTTGGGCAATGTTCAGAGCAAAACAGGAAGAAGGCAGATAGAGCCCTTTTAGAAACATTGGGATCTTTTTTCTTTCCTTTCTTATCACCTTTGGGAGGAACATAATTTTTTATCTCCCTGTAATAACGAGCTTTGTCACTTTTTGCCATATCTTCGAACTTGAACTTTTCCTTTGTAGACATGGTCTTCTATCACTCCAAACATGTATTGGAGAATTTGGCAAAATTGATGGAAGAGTCTGGGTGTTTCTTCTCATGCTCTTCCTGGTAGGTTTGCACAGAGAAGGCATACGAAGACATCTTGCCCTCAGCTTGCTGGCGTCTCCTTTACTCATGGTGACAGACGGTGTCTACTCCTCAGAGCTCCACAGAGCTGCTTCCTTGACAGAGCTCCAGTGTGAACTGGTTTCTCTGATACCCACTTTTACGTTTCCTTTTTCTGCACTATAATTTTCTTATGTAATCCTCAAGACTTCATAAAGTTTGTTAAAATTGCAGCCTTATGTAAACTGCTCTTGGGAAATAGAATGCTTCACATTTCATGTTAGGTAGTTATTAGAGTGACAGCCAGCTGGAAAAGCTGTTATGAGATAGCTAGAGGTAATTGGGAGAGAGTTCTGGAGCAGGCCTGCTGACTGTAAGGTGACACTGGAAACCAAGATGGATTGAAGAATATGTAAACACTTGCTGGAGGTGTTCAGAATACCTGAAAAGAAGATAGACCTTCTTGTGGTCATACAAAATAGAGAATAGAGTTATAGAATATGAAAAGAATGTTATCCAGTAAGGCTGGAAAATCTGGAGTCTCTTAGGTAGATAGATAGATAGATAGATAGATAGATAGATAGATAGATAGATAGTTGTAGATATATAGTTCTATCTATATCTATATCTATTTATGTCTATATCTAGATTTCTCCTGCTATCCAAAAGTAGAATATTTCTATGAAACCTTTTGTAAGCTAAAATGGCATAAAGCAAATAGGCAATTATCACTAATTTATATGGAAAAATTTTTTAGCATTCCCAGACCCAAAAAATAACCTACCAAATTATACCAAACACGCTTAATTATGTCCAGTTTTACGCTATGAGTGACACTCTTAAGAGCTGTCTTAGGCTTTTATGATACCTTAGGACACATCTTGCTAATAGATGCACAAAATAAATCAAGACAAAGCACAGATGCTCACAGACTTGGTAGGGTCGCATTCTGGGCCTCTCCGACCCCACGAGCCATTCCATGACTGTGGCACTCGATGCTGCGATGCGGAGTGTAGTTCCCACAGAAGGAAGCCGGTGGAGTTACTCTCACACTCGCACATGCATGCGTGCTGCCTCTGTAACAGCTCACTGCCAAACAAATGCTGAAAGCTGTTAGCACTTTTCATCTTTTTTTCAAAAATCCTCTTTGGATTTCTTTTGGTTACTGAAAACTGGTACTAATGTAGCTCTTAGGTAAAAGAAAAGTGGTGAATACACATGTATTTACACAAATGTGTGTTGTGTGTGTATGTGTCTATAGAATATACATCAACATTGGATTTATAATATATATGTTTTCACTTATCTTTATATCACGTATCTTTCTTAATATCCTTCCGTATTATTCAAGGACATAACAAGTATATAATGAATAATGGCCTCTTAGTACCCTATCGTGTGATTATGCTATGATTTATTTAACAAATTCCAATTATTGGACTTTTTTTTTTGGTTTTTCACTTTTGTAAATAGCAATGAACATTCTTAAATATTCTTCGAATATTATAAATTATTTCTCAACATAAGTGTTCAGAAGAGTATGTTCTCTGGCAAATGGTATGAACGATTTTAGCTATTTTTTATATAGATTAACAAACTGCCTGCTGGAAAGATCATACCCAGAAAAACTCCGTGACCACTGTGGCCACCGTCCTCCCAGAACTGGATGAGTGTTCATTTCACCCCATCTTCACGGGGTAACTTGCATATTTGGAGGGTGAGCTGTGCTCATTTAAAGAGACAGAACATGACAGACACAGGAAGGCATTTGCTTATTACTAAGGAATTTCACCAAGAAAATATGGCTCAATTTCTATGTCAAAAGAATTGCCTTTCTTTACCTCCATAATAGTTTTTCTTTAACAGGTTTGGCTGTGAGGAAACATCAATAATTTTTATGGAAAGAACTTGCTAGCATCCTTTAAAGGGAACTTATTTTTAATTCTACCCTTTCTACTTGGAAGGCAAGGTAAAATGATCTTCCGGTGGCATGACTGAAGGAAAACCTTGTCTCTGACTCTCTCAAGTTTACCCCTACAAGTAGGCATCCTGGCTCTAGGTAAATGACTACTAGATTTCATAACATACCTACAGTGACCATGAATTTAAATATCAGTATGGAGAATATTAATGGAAAAATGTAACGGGGGCATGGAGACCACTTACATAACCAGACCAACTTATCTAATGTCATCTAGAACATGAAGTATTTCAGGGCAAATTTGATGTCATAGCCATGAGAGAAACATTACAAGTGATGTGCTCACACCAGTTGTCATGGCTCTCCCTTAAGTGTTCTCCTCAGTTCAAGGATACCATGAGCAGCTTAGTGTCCCCAGCACCCTAGATGGGCAGGAATGTATAGGGCACAGACCACTTGGAAGTACTACCCTCTTGCTGCCCCTGCTCCCAAATGGGGAAGTATAGGTGAGGGAAGACATCTATGCAAGCTGTTCAATTTTTCTGCCTTCATTGATTCACGAAAGTCATTCTCTAGAATATTCTTTATTCTGAAAACAGTGTCAAGAAAGAATACCTGAGTTCTTTGATGAACTACTAGTTCTAGTTACCAATTGCTGTTTTGGTAACATTAACAAGAAAACACATAATTTAATTCTGAAATCGCCTGTCAAATAATTAGGATAGAAGAAATGTTACATATGCATTAGGTTGAACATTACTTGTGTATTTTTTAAAACATAGGATTCTTTCAGTTAATCTTTTGATAAATTGGACTATAACAGTTGAGCTCTGTTCTACAGTCTAAGCACTTAACATCACAAATCCTCCACTGAGCAGATATGAAAACTAAGCAGGAAGTTTAGTTGCATCTCCTGAATCATAATTAAATCATGAAAAACTCTGGACTAGTGCTGTACATTTCCTTTTATTTGTTTTTAGCAAGACTGTACTGACTGCCAAAGTAATGCATGTGCATTATAGATATAGAAAAAAGTACAAAGAACAAAATAAAAATCACCCATAATCCCACTGTTAACATTTTGGTAGGTTTTTCCCCCCATACCTTTACTCATAGTTATATATCTATCTATATGCCATCATTTTGTGATCCTGAGATCATACAGCATTATTTTATAATCTTTTTGCTTGTTGTAGGTGATGTCTATTTACACCATTAAAAATAATATTGTAAGGAGCTTTTTGGTAGATAAAATCTTTGCACATAGCTCTGATTATTTCCTTTGAGCTGGCTAATTTCTCAAAGTGAAGTTGCCAAGTAGTCACGTTTTAGCGCTTTTGATAAATAGTACTAACATTCCCTCTAGAAATGTTGACCATTTTACATACCTATTAGCAGTGTATAAAACTACCTGCCTCCTCATCTACATTAAATAGTATTTAAAAAACAAAACAAAACTTTCCCAATTTGATTTCTGACAAGTGGTATCTTCTCATTTTAATTTGTACTGCTTTTTAATTATTCTTGTTATTATACAGAATTATCAGTGATTTGTATTTCTACCTTTGTGAAATGCCTGTTCGTGTCTTTTGCTGTGCCTCCATTTCTTTTTTATAAAACTTAAAATATGAAAAATATTCTTTACTCTGAAAACAATTCAGGAAAGAATACCTGAGATTCTCTATGAACTACTAGTTCTAGTTATCCAATTGCTGTTTTGATATAACATCAACAAGAAAATACATTTAAAACTTAACACTGCAATCACCTGTTAAATAATTAGGATAAAATAAATGTTGAATATACATTAGGTTGAACATTACTTATATATTTTTTTAAAACATAAGATTCTTTCAATTAATCTTAGGATAATTTGGACTACAACATTTAAGTCTTATGATAATATTCTAAAACCACTTGGAAACATTTTCCTTAACTTGTAGCCCTAAAAATCCATTCTAATGTCTTTATCAATACTCACTGTAACTAAATGAAATCAGTGTTTTGTGGCCTTAATAGTTCATACAACTTAATATATTCGAAGGTGTGATGAAGCGGCTCCATCTTCCCATTTGTTTATATGGTCTGAAATCACGGTTCTGCACAGTGGACATGTTTTCCCTCTGTTAAACCACACAGCAATGCCTTCTTCACAAAATATATGCTGACAGATGAGAAGAATTGGCTTTTGAAATTTGGCTTGACATATTGAACAAATATCATCCACATCTGAACACTATCTCTTGCTGGCAGCCACTCCGTAACTTCGTCGTGTAAAAAGTATTCACAAAACCTGTCTGAAAGTTCTTAGATGTTCAGAAAAGTCCAAAAATTGTAATATGAGGTAAAGGAAAGCAAGCAATATGCCAGAACTCCATTTAGTTACATTACCAAACTCCCCATAGCTTATAAGGTAACAAAACCAAACTGGTATGGGAACAAAAATTCTTCTAAAAATATATGCCAGTAACCCTTAGATTCAAAGGCATGATGAAAGAAGGCACCAATAAAATAAGGCATTTTAAGCCTATGAAGAGGAATTTCAGAATGAAGTCTGTAATTCCAACAATCCAAAGTACTTCCCAGAAGCTCAAATGGTCCAAAGTAAGATTTTTTAAAAAATTAAGCTGTAATAAAGTGACCAAGAATGGAAGGTATAATCTAAAAGAACAGAAGATCCTGCTAAGAGTACCAGTAACCAAGCACACTGAATCTTTGAGCACCTTTCTCTTAGAAAAACCCGATTTACAATGCTTTTCTTTGCATACCAAAAAGGTGTAAGCAGCCCAATTCCAAGACAAATTCCTGTTATATGCTGCATAACTAGTTTGACGCCCGGAATCAAACTGTATGGAAGGCTTCTCTGCAGCCACCTGAAGAAATATCAGAATTCTGAGAAGGAGTTACTTCTCTGATCTCCAGAATCCATGGCAGCATCATCAGGCTGCCTTGCTTCACGATGCGTGTGACTTTCTAAGTGACTATGTACACATCCATGGGCACAGCTATGGACAGCTGACCTTATATTTCCTGAGCTTGGATTTTCGGCACATTCATTAGGGATGGAGTTTATCTGGATATGCTCATCTCTAGAATGAAGACAAGAACCTTTCATCAATTTTGTGTGGACACATTGGGAGGCTGAGGCATCCTCATTGCCTGCAGCTCTTAGAGGACTGTGCAGTTGACTACAGTTGGCTTCATTACCCTTGAATAGTTTTTTGTGATCCAGATTTCTTTGCTTTAGGGCTCTGTTTCCTCTCATGACAATGAATGGACAGAGGCCTTGAAAACTAATATAGGAAGAATGGGAGATATGGCCTCACAGCCCTCAATCAGGGCCATCACCTTCAAACCCCACGACTGGCAACTCCTGCCCTGTGCCTACATTTCTTGACTTGCATTTGGGCCAACTTGGTGAGCCTGGTTTTGTGCCGAATACTGTATGACTTAGACTGGCAATTGCTCTGCACTGATGAGAAGATGGCTTTTCCACATCTCTGGCCCTGGGAGGACCCCAGCGCTCTTCCACAGGAATGGCTTCTTGCTTGTGGGTAAGAGGCCCATTTCATACCATGCATGTCTGTACCTAGGTCATGTCTCATCACACAGCCTGGTGCAAAAATGATGCCATTTTGGAATGAAGGTTTTCAGGTCTGAGGTAATCTCATATCATTTAGTTCATAGATTAACAGATTCCTAGATCCTCCCCAAACTTCAACCATCACATTTTAAATTGAAGTGGAGTGGAGTGGCAAGAAGACCTAATCTGGAAATGACCATTCAGTTAAGTGCAAGTCCCCACATACCCAAGAATGAAAAACCCCTATTGTGACTGGGAGGATTTCGATGATGAACATCATTGGCCTATGCAACTGAAAAAACTCTGCTGTTACAGACTGGTCACACCTTGATCAAGCACTCAGTGTTGGCAAAGCCAAATTTTAGACTAGGAGGAGGGTGAGGAATGATACGAAGAGTTTCTTGACCACCTATCTGCAGACACACACACATATACACATACATGCAATGTTTGCATGTACATGCATATAAAATTATTAAGAAAAAAACTAAAGGGAATGACATGATCAAAAGCAAATTATTCATTTTGTATTTCTTCCAGTCTTTTTCCGAAAATAATTTTAGACTGCCTAATTAATACAGTAACACCTAGATAGCTTACTCCTCTGACAAACCTATGATAGTCACTTGAAGATTGCCTCCCTAAAGTCTGCAAGCAAAAAGAAAACTGCTTCTTAAATCCATTAGAAAGGCTTTATATGCTTTAATTGCACCTATGAAGAACCATAAACTAAGGATGAGAAACCTCTAGGTCTGTAATCTTATTATTGTAGTCCAAGTGTATTGCACTTAAGAACCACTGATGACTTCTTAAATTTCTGGTTACAGTTTATTTTTTTAATGCCTGTTCTTTACTCATAGACTTCTGACATTTGGAGAGGGAAAGATTGAAAATAAAAAGAATAAATCTTATATTTTATGTTTATTATTATTTAGTCAGAGGCTATTTAAATTGTATGCTTTTACAAGATTTATTTAAAATGTCTTGATACTGTATTCGGGCATTTGGTTATTGGATTTTAACTTTGGTGTTTTAAAGGACTATAGAGTAGTGAATTTCTTAAAATGTGCAATTGAGATACCATGTAATAGTACACCTGAAATACAGTTTCTAGTTAATCAGACTTAGTTTTATTGGATTATCCACAACAGCTTTTTGAAGTTTTACTGTGGTATAATACAAAATAAGTATGGATGAAGAATATGTGACTTAGCTCTGTGTGGGACATAATTAGTAGAAGAAATAGAATATTCTGAGGAGAATGAGAAATAAATTAGGATGAGAAATTGTCCTAATTTATTTCTCATTCTCCTCAGAATATTCTATTTCTTCTACTAATTATGGTCATTAAATTAGCTTATCGTACAAACGAACTAAATAGTAGAGTGAAGAAGGCGATAGTAGACTGGAGAAGAAGCATCTAGTGCGTAACTAATGGAGAGTCTACAGCCCAAAGAGGAAGTGGGACAGAGGACTTGGTAACCCTGACTTGCAAACATACTTGGGTACCTCAATTTTAGAAACTTGCCTGTTTATCATACTTTAACTCAAGTTAATTTTCTACTTCTGCTCTTCTTTGTTCATTCATTTAACAAATATTTATTGGGAACTTGTCATATGCCAGGTACTTTTCCAGGAGCTGGCAATACAGCAGTGAACAAGACAGATAAAATCCTGCCAAACTTCTCTAAACTATAGCCTATATTTTCTCCTGCTTTCACACCACTCTTTAAGTCTACCCTCCTGCAACCTGATTTCTTTTCTCACCATCATGATAAAACAGCTTTCTAAAGATCAGTGGTCTTCTAATTATGATATCGAGTAACCCATTCTCAGTGCTCATCTTCTCTGGACTCTACAGCATTTAATAGCTTCCAATCGTCATCATTTTTTAAAGTCTTAACTCCTTTGGGTTCTGTGATATGGCAGTAGTGTGATTTGCCTCCTACTACTGTTACTGCTTCTTCCTTGATCTGTTCTCTTGCCTCCTAAATATGGGTGGCCCCTCAAGTTCTACACTTTGCTCACTTTGCTTACTTCTATTTTCTCTCTCTCAGATCTTTTCCCTAGATGATCTCTCCTGGCTTAAATCTTTGGTTCTGGTTAGAAGTATCCTAAATCCGTATTCCCAGACCCAGTCCTCTCCTAGACTCTAATCCCACATTTCAAACTGAATGCTGGAGGCTTCCATCTGGGCATCTGGTCATGATGCCAGCACAATCTGTTTAAAACTAAAGGCAGTGTTTGTATCACACAGGGTTCTCAAACTGCACACAACAGAAATCCACTAACTGGGTAACTCCAACAGAAAATGAATTCACTGGGAGGATATCAGGTATCTCACTGAGTTGACAGGGAAGCCAGAGAACCAAGCATGGAAAACGGGCAGGAACCCAGACAGTCTAGGGCACAGAGAGCACTGCCAAGAGCACCCCATAGGAGTCCATAGAGGATAATGCCTGGGAGTTGGTTGTCCCCTTCCCTCACACATGATCACTGCTCCTCTTTAATTACTCAAATATCTTCCAGTGTGGTCCCTAACTGATAGTTTTGGTGTTATTCCTCCCAGATTAAAAGACCTGGGATGGAGTTTCTAATTGATCAGGGTCATGTCCTGAGGCCCCAGCTGCCAAAGATGACCTTTGATTCCCTTGAGCTTTCCACAAAAATAAAGGGGGATTCTGATACAGGCCAACCAAAATATGGCAATTGAGCACTATGTACTTTTTTCTATTATCATCTCATTTCTTTAAGTTCCATTTGCATTTAATGCTGTCATCACTCTGCATCACTGGGAGTTGCACCTGGATAACCTGTTTTAATTCCTCCTCTCTCTTGGCTTCTGGGGCAATCAGTCATCCAGATCTACAAGGGTTTTATTTTTTGTTCATTTTTTTGTTGTTTTCCTTCAATTCTTTTCTTCTTGGACCTTTCTGCGGCTACCACTCCATTGCAGCCTCCTAACTGCATTTCCTACTTCCAGTGCCTTCCTCAATTTATTCACCCACAGGTGAATTTTTCTGTAGCAACATTTTGATCATATCACTTACTGATAAAACTATATTATTGATAGACATCTTATCCTGGCATTCCAGGATCTTCACAACAGAATTCCAATGAGACTAAGAGGCAAACCAGTGCAATGAACAGAGCTAGACCTTCAGATGCAGACTGATATGGTTTCAAACCCTGATTTTCCTACCGAAGAATATATTGTATACTCTTTTTAAAAATTTTATTCTCAATTAGAGTTGATATTCAATATTATTTTATATTAGTTTCAGGTGTATAGCATAGTGGTTAGATATTTATATAATTTATGAGGTGATCTCCCAATTAGTCTAGTACCCACTTGGCACTATACATAGTTATTACAATATTATCGACTGTATTCCCTATGCTGTATTTTACATCCCTATGATTATTTTGTAACTACCAATTTACACTTCTTAATCTCTTTACCTTTTTCACCCAACCCCCTAACCCACCCCACTCCCCATCTGGCAATCATCAGTTTGTTCTTTGTATCTATGAGTCTGATTTCATTTTGTTTTTTCATTTATTTTGTTCCTTAGATTGAACATATAAGTGAAATCATATGGTATTTGTCTTTCTCTTTCTGACTTATTTCACTTAGCATAATATCCTCTAGGTCCATCCATGTTGTTGCAAATGGTATGATTTTTCTTTCTTTCTTTCTTTTTTATGGCTGAGTAACATTTCATTTCATTGTACCACAACTTCTTCATCCAATTGTCTATTGTTGGGCACTTAGGCTGCTTCCATATCTTGGCTATTGTAAATAGCGCTGCAGTGAACATAGGGGTGCATATATCTTTTCGAATTAGTATTTGGGGATTTTTTAGATAAATACCCAGAAGGGGAAATGCTGGGTCATAAGGTAGTTCTATTTTTAGTTTTTTGAGGAACCTCCAAACTGTTTTCCATAGTGGCTGTACCAATTTTAATTGTATACTCTTGAGGCTCATTTTCTTTGTCTGACAAATAGGGATAATAAAACCTACTTCCTAGGGCATTTGTAAGTCAACTCTTTAAACGTTGGAATAGTATTATAAGTTGTTTAGTTTGCAAAATTAACTCACAGATGCTTATAATGGACAACATTCAGTTATAAATCCCTCTGGTTCAAAACTTTAAGTAAGGTTGTCATCAGTGTAGTTTTAACACAGGCAGGTTGAGATCAGCACGCTACATGTTTTGGGGGCTAAGTGGCAATCTAACCACCATTTATAGCATTGTTTCTAATTTCAAACAGGTGACTTACGAATGACCTTTTAGAAATATTTTATTTGCAAATAGAGAACTTCCTGTGTTATTAATTTTGAGAGTCGAATTTCCTTGATTGGCTGCTTTCCATTATAATATTGATATTTTATAGTATTTCCCTGTAGAATTTCAATTTTTTGAGAGGCTGCTATGAATTCCTTGTGGGGACAAAGTATACAGTTATGGTGGACAGATGAAAATTATTAGTTATTATTTCTAAGGCTTGTCTGACATCCAGTAAATATGGTGAAGCTCTAGCACATAGAAATTTTATTAGTTCTACAATCTCACAAGTTTAAGCCCCAATTCATGGTATAAATTCTGGGTCAGCACTGGAAAAACTCAGCTCTGCAGCACAGGCTGGGTATCTTCTCTCCGCTCGTCATGAATGGCACCAACAGAGCTACTGAAATTAACCTGAGTCCACATTAATTCACTCACTCATGCATCCACGCAGCAAATCCCCCTAAATGAAGCATGTTTTGTGATTCCCACAGGGTAGATTCCAGTTTCATAAGCTCTTGCCAAGAATTTACAGCACTACTAATTGCTTGATTCTTTTCTGAGGTCAGTAAGTCTGGAAAGTCTTAGGTGAAAGATAACAATCATGCCAAGATTGGTAAAACAGTTTTTTAATAAGCTTGATATTTTAAATCAGTCTCTACAGATACAGTTTGTGGGTGAATATGTGAATTAATATGCACTACAACATATTTTGTTTTTGCATCTTTAATGGTTTTTAAAAATTAACAGATGCTTGTGATATGATTAAAATAATATAAAAGTGAAATCTCTTATTTCTCTCCCTACCTTTTTCTTCCCTCACTCGATTTCATTTCCCAGAGGCAAAATTACTTTTTAACACTTTGTGGTATACCCTCTCACACTATTTTTTCTCTTGCAATAATTTTAAAGTTATCCCTAGGCATTCTTTATGCTTAGGAGGTAGAATAACATTGCCATTTAGCTTCTTACAGATTTTGGAACTCTTTCATACACTGCTTATGTTAAACATAATAAATACAAATAAATACAAAGAACCCTTTTTTTCCACTCAGATATTATTAATTTCTGATTTTAAAGGCCAAAGAAAAACATTTAAGTTTTTTCTCTATTATATTTATGCTTATGTGGACTATAGGTTTATATAATTAATATACACAGTTCCATGACTATAGGGTTTAGTCTTCAAAATAACATTGAGACAATGAAATAAAAGGAACAGAAAGCTCAGCATAATTTAAAAAAAAAAAAAACAACCCAGCCTAATTACTCTTGACGACACTTTTAAAATGTCTGAGGGAGAGAAAGTCAAGAACACAAAAAGGAGTTTATAGTTACATTTCAAGGTCATCTAGTTAATAAGAGCAAAACAAAGAAATCAGTACAGGAATTTAATTTTTCTCCAAATCTTAGGTCAAGGCTTTGACAAGAGGTGTTGTATATCTTTACAAGTATTCTGAAACTCCTCTCACAATAAACTCATTTTGAGATAAAGGGGAAAGTAACTGCACAGAGTCAAGATTCTATGTATGAAGAGAACATTTTAAATGTTTATTATTTGATATGGCTATATTTAGCCTTTTGCAATAATTGGATTCCTGAAAAATGGTATTCATATATATAAGCCTGAATTAAATGGCACTTAAAGGCTCAAAGTGAAGGGCAAGGGGAGTTCTGTATTGAAAATAATTTAGACATAACTCCTTTGTTTCAGTGAAGAATCTAAATAACTACTCAGTAATTTGTAACTGTTTAGTATATTTGGATTTTTATGTGTATTTGTTTGATGATCATGTACAGCTATATTTTTATTTTGAGGGATTTATATTAAATCTTCCATTTTATTGTGTCATTATTAAACAGTTTATAAGATCTAATTTTATAAACATAAAGCTGAAAAGTTAATATTGGCTGCTTTAAAAACAATTGGGCACTCTTTGAAATAATCTATTCAGATGGAGTAGTTTTCAGAGTTCTAAGTTTGTTCAATATTCAGTAAATATTTATTTAACAGCTACTCTGTAATAGGCACTGGGTATATAATGATGAACAAAAACAGACACAATGAAAGCCCACCTATAATAATAACAATAGCTAATACTTACTGAGTTCTTACAACATAACAGGCCTATTCTAAGGACTTTACATGTATAATCTCATTGTATCCCCTTAGTAACTCTAGGAAATAGAAATGGTATCATCCTCATTTTACAGACAAAAAACTGAGGCACAGAGAGATTAGGTAATTTGTCCAATGTTACATAACCAGTAAGTGGTAGAGTTGAGATTTGAATCTAGACAGTATAAAACCATGGTCTGCACTCTTAACCACTGGGTTGTATTTATTATCTCTTCTATATTCTAAAAACTCTCTTTGTAGTATGCAATATAATGAATGAGACACTTATTAATATTCAAGTAAATGAAAATTTATAACTCTTGTAAGTACTATGAAGAGGAGCGTGGCAGAAATGGTTTTCTCATTGTCACCAAAATGTTTCTCTTTTCCTTCTAGTTACAGAGTTAGATAATATTTTCTAGCCTCATCTGCTATTAAGTGTGGTCATGCAACTAAGTTCTGGCTCATGGACTGTGCGTAAAAGTGAGGTACACAATTCCATGCCTAGAACATAAAAGCTTACTGATTGATCCTCCATGTTCTCCAATTATGGCTGAAAGGAGTGGAAGTCAAGATACAAAAGCCTGGATCCCTGAATGACTTTATGGAGCCAAATTCCCTGATGATCTGTACTGGATACTAATAAGAGTGAAAAATTTTTATTATAATAAGACAACTGAAATGTTGGCAGTTAGCAGTTAGTCTATCTTGACTAATACAGAAAATGAAATCTTGAAATTGAATGCAGTTGTAAGGAAAAAAGATCTGAAACATGTGACCTCCAATTCTTCATTAGGTCGGGAAAGGTGTGGAAACAGATACTGGAGGTTGGATTACTTGAGAGCCCTGTTATGTCGTGGCAAAGATTTGCTACAACTGTTGCTTATGATAACTTGGAAGGCAAGACACTACTTGCCTAGCAAGCCTATAGCTCTAGAGGAAGTTTTTTAGACTAATAGTTTGTGTTGGCCACTATTTGCTAATTTTAGTAAAGTATTTCAAGAAAGAGAAAAGTTCAAGCAAGAATTGACTGGTTTGTAAGCAAAAATAAAAGAGAATTAAAGGAACTCCTGAAATTTGGGGGCTAAAAGGTTAGAAAGCTGGCTACTTTTAGACACTCAGAAAACAAAATATTAAAAAACTCTGAGTAACAAAGGTGCATTTAGAACCAGATTCACAGCAGAGATGTGATTAAGAGTGTGGTCTTCTCATCCAATTCTGTTCACCTGAAGGTAGCCTCCATTTAAGAGAGAGAGAAAGAAGGAGAGGGGAGAGAGAGAGAGAGAGAGAGAGAGAGAGAGAGAGAGAGAGAGAGAGAGAGAGAGAGAGAGACAGAGAGAGAGAGACAGAGAGAGAGAGACAGAGAGAGAGAGAGAGAGAGAAAGAGAGAGAGAGAGAGAGAAACTGAGGAAAGAAAAACAAAGATGTAAATCGTGCTTGAGAATTATGTGTAGGAAATAACTTTGGGTGTGGTTATTGGCACATGTTGTTGACTGGAAGCAAACAGATCAGAGGCCTACCAAGTTTTTGAGGGAGTCATGTTCTCAAACAAATCTTTTGGTTATTTGAATTGGAAAGTAACTTTTGGATCTCATATTTGCATCAGTACAAAATGAGCAACTTATGAGGAAGGTATATTTCCCAACATGCTTTTATAGAATAGCGAAGCCAGGGGTCATGGAGTACAGTGGACAAGGGAATTCTTGGAAAGAAGAGCAAGGTAGATTTAAGTGAAGAATACCTTCTTAATACCTATCCTAGCAGGATTCTGAAATTACTATGGATAACTGACTACTGTATTTCTCCTACTATTTGTTCTTATTCTGATCAAGCATTTATTTCACTTTTTTCTTGTCTTTGCCTTAAAAAAAAACTTTTTGGTTGGCTTCATGACTTAGGATGAGTAATTAAGAGTAATTAAAACAGGCAGATTCATCATGAAGCTAATGAAACAAGTTCCCGGGGTCTCTTCCAAGACTCTAGAAAAGTGTGTCTTTCCACAACAATGTCTTTACATTTAATTAAGTTATTGCTGGCTGCCTTCGTTTAGCAATAGATTCCAGGAATATTCCTACGACTCCCAACATCCTGTCATGGAAGTGCAGGGCTAAAGGTCATAATGTGATAGGACTACATAGCTGGCTCTGGAAGTATAGGTAGTTAGGAGAAACAAGGTTTGAAATATCAAGAGCAGAAGTTAGTCTAAGGAAAATTTTTCTAATCATCTGATATGCATAATTATAAGTGGAAAATTTGGTTCTCACTGATGTCAAACCACAGTGGAAGTTCTCTCCTTCCAGGAATATACTTAAAATGCAGCATGTATAATTTTAAATTCACCATACATTTTCTTTCTTTTCTTTTTTAGAATGTGAATCACATGAAATAGAATGTGAATCACATGAAATAGAATTAATTTCTTTTCTTTCCTTTTTTAGAATGTGAATCATATGAAATAGAATTAATCAGAATTCCTGGAGCAATACTACAAACAGCCTGTACTATATGTGTGAAGTGGTTTTTTATGCACCGCATTATCAATAATAAAGACAAATTGATCAACCATGCTAGAAACTAAAAACAGTTATCTATGTATTCTATTAAAAAGTTATTTTAAAAAAAATCACTGTTATATTCATAACACTGATCTCATAGGCTTGCTATGACACTGAAATGGGTTTATGTGTAAAAAGCACCTGGGTACAAATCCTGCTATATGACAGGATCCCAGCAAAGGATATCTAGTAAGAAAAAAAAAAAAAATCATTGTTATATGAAGAGATAATCAAAGAGTATGCAGCCAAGAAATTTAGGAAAAAAGTATTGGAGTTATGTTGGGTGGTTAATTAAATGTCATATTTTTCCATTTTGTAATGTTTGTAGTATTTGCAGGCTTTTAAAAATGTGTAATCTGTTGTGATTTCTCAGTCTAAATAAATACTCCATTTAATGTTATTTTGTTTTTGTAATTTTTGTTTTAATTTTTCTCAAAAGGGCCCCACAATTATAAAAGCTTCAGGCCCCACAAACTGTGGATCCTTCTTGAGTTAAAAATATACATACGTAACCAATATATCAATACAAGTTCCAATTATTTTAATAGACATAAGACAGAGTGTTGCATGCAGACACAGAAGAGCAGTTGTCGGAATCAAAACTTTTAAAGCGATAGCAGGGGAAACTTTGGGTAAGTAATTTAATTTTGAAGTAGGTTAGTCTCTAACCTGAATATATTTTGGCTGCCTTATGGCCAGTCTTCACATAGTATGGTATTTGGAAGACACAGATCTGATATCCCAAGAAGAAATGAAAAATAATTTAGATTTTTAGGAAAGATTTTAAAAGAGGTACCAAAGGGGAAAAGTATACTGCAAGACAGCAACAAAATGTTTAACAATCCTTTCAACCATATAACCATATAATTCCTCTCAGTTCCTATTACTGACTATTGCTACCTCATATTTCTCGTCTCCCTTGTTCAACTGTCCTTCTCCTGCAACTCTCTCTAGAATGACTTATTCTCCCCTCCCTAGCTTAGTTCTTTATTATTGTACAGATCATTTTAAGTTCTCTTCTTTTAACTATTACTTTGATCATTTTAGAGTTCTTTTATTGCACAGATCATTTTAAGTTCTCCTCTTTTAACTATTACTTTGATCTACACAACCAAGTCCCAGGAGGGACTTTGGAAACCACAAGAAGGTCTTTAGGAGGATGGTGAGCAGAGGTGGGTGGGGGAGGGAGGAGGAAGATGAAGGCTGTGTATACGTATGTGTTTTAAGTCCAGTCTTCCCATTTGCAAATGAATAAAGTGAGGCCCAAATAAATTTAGCGACTTGACACTCACCTTGTGAGTCACATGGAGTTGGGCCTATAACTCAGTCTTACTTCATTTCAACCCTTTGTTAGAGTTCCCTAGTAGGCAGTCCTCTGATCTGCCCTATAAGGGTTTGCTTTGCATTCCTGGTGGAAAAAAACATCAGAGGGTGTTAAGAAGCCTGAGTTCTTGCTCTGCTTCTACGAGGCTCCATGACCTTGGGCAGGTCATGCCCTTTCTAAGGCTCAGTGTCCTCCCTACAGGGGAGACAAGATGAACTCCTGGGTTCTGTCCAGCATTAACATTCCTTCCTACTGGTCTGTCTTGGGTCCTGTAGCTGTAGCAGTGGTGGCCTTAAGTTAGTCAGGAAGACGTGCTCCTATTTGTCCCTCACCCAAGTGGGGCAGAGGGTGATCCCGGGGAAGAAGGGATCCCTTTCCGGACTTGGTTGTCTCTTTTGTGTCCTCCTAGTACACGCGGGGGTGCCCATCTCCTGTCAAGGGAGCGGCCCAGACTTGGGCTCCTCTGGGCCTCCGTGGCCTCCCCAAGCGCTGCGATGAGAGAGAATTCTTCCATGCTCTTAAGGGTCCCAGGGCAGAGACCACCCCTTATTCCAGCCCATTCGGAACCAGTTTCCAGACTCAAGTCCCAGGCTTTCAGTAGGCCCACCGCGCAAGCGCAGACATCGGCCCGCGCGAAGTAGGAGGAATCTAAAGCCCACGCAAGGTGAGAAGGGTCTTCAAGGCCCCGCCTCCGTGCCGTCACGTGAGAGGCGGAGTCGGAAACGTGACGGCGTGCGCGGGGGAGGAGCTCCCGCTGCGCGCGGGCGCGGGGGCGGGGCGCGGCGCGGCGCGGTGCGGTGCTCGCGGCTGCTGCCTGGGAGGGAGGCCGGGCAGGCGGCGGATCGGCGCGGCTCTCAACCTGACGGGGAAGTGGCTCTGGCGGACACGGCTAAGTGTCCCGGGGCGGACAGACGGGCCGACGGACGGGAGGACGACTGAGGCGGGGGCTGGGAGTCGAGCCAGGCGACCTGAAGCACGAGTGGGTCAGGCTCAGCGTCGGCCACTCTGCCGGTCCGCTGAATGAAGTGCCCGCCCCGCTGAGCCCCGAGCGCGGCGCTTTCCCCGCAAAATGGACGGTTTCGCCGGCAGCCTCGGTGAGTACGGCTGGGGAATTCTCCCTCTCCTGCGCAGGATGGAAACCTTGTCATTTCTACATACAGCCCAGGCCCTGCTCTCCACCCTGCCCCTCGGGATGGCACTAGTTCCACTGCACATGTTCCCTTCGAGGCTGCCGCCCCTCTACAGGCTCCGGTGGATTCAGAACCCTTCCCCCCTAGCCCAGCCCTCCTCAGCAAGCCCCTCCTTTGCTCCCAGCGCCCCCTTCAGTGCCTGGCCCTCTTTCCCCCAAATGGAAACCCCTTCTCTCAGAGGCCCCAATAGCTGGTACACTTCTCCCCGTACACTCTCGGATTCCCCCCAGAAACCCACCTTCATGGTTGGGACATCCCTTTCCCAAACCCTCACCCCTCTTTTCAGGGTACAGCATTCCTTCCCCTTTCCACATACCGAACTCTCAGAGTGGGGATATCCCTTACCCACGCAGAAGCTCCTTTTTAGTATAGAGCCCCCCATTCCCTCTTCATGAAGGGGGCACCCCCCCCGTCTTTACTTTAAATTTGGAGACTTCTTTTAAGTACTTTTTAGAGTAACTGACTTCCTTTCACTCTCTCCACTTCTCTGAACATTTAGCAGTGGTGGAGAGAACCAGAAACATTGAAGCATCATTTGCCTAATACAGGAAAGGAAGAGGTGCGTCTGTGTTGGGGGACCCTCTCTAAGAGGAGTGAAAGCAGAAGTATTTTCTGGCTGCAAGCATTCTGGGGAGAAGTAATCCTGCCCAGGGAATCCATAGGAAAGGGGGCCTCTGT
Source organism: Pteropus alecto (assembly GCF_000325575.1). Taxonomy (NCBI): domain Eukaryota; kingdom Metazoa; phylum Chordata; class Mammalia; order Chiroptera; family Pteropodidae; genus Pteropus; species Pteropus alecto. The sequence continues at coordinate 22,908,101 of NW_006434709.1, read as the reverse complement.
CGGGGAAAGAAAAGATTCTCCATTTTTGGAATATGTTGTCTTTATGGAATGGAAAAGAGAAGAGGTTATTAAGTAGGCTGAAGTATCCTTTCAGTGTTCCCTTTCACCCAAATAAAGGTAGTAAATTTTGTAACTGTCTAAGGGAATCAGAACTGAGGCTGGTACTCAGGGCCCCATAACCTGTGTCTGGAATTACTATTCTTTGAGGCCCTTGAAATCTGGTAAAGATTGAGTTTACTGTTACGGATGGTGAGAGAAACAGTTTCTGCTTTGGCTGATACTGTAGTTATTTGATACCTGCTGCTGGATTTGTATTTCGAGTATTTTATTTGGAGGTGGTTTGTATTCACACACCTTGCTTTTGCATTTCTTGACAGAAATCCCTAGTTCATGTTCATGGATCAGTACATGATCTGGCCAGAGGCCATACTTTATTCAGACATGTTGGGATTAGATGGAATCTTTAAAGTAAAAAAGTAGGTCAAAGAGTAATGGACACATTATAAGTATTAAATAGTAAAAACCATAATTTGGGCCCTTTCTTTGGGAAGAAAAAAACACATTAGAGTGCTTCGTGAAATCCTAAAATAGGACGCTGAGTGTTACTCTTTCCTTCCCAAAGGCACCTGTTGTCTATTATCTAACCTTTGATGTCTTATAATTCCTTACATAGTGAGGTTGTTTCATTCTTGGGCTCCTTTTAAACAGGCATCAACTTTTCACTGACCCCCCCCTCCCTGCCCCTTTTTTAGCCTCATGCCTGGATTTATTTGCCAGTTATATCGGACTGAAAGACTTGTCTTATGTGATCACAAATGGGTGACCATATACTAGAGCAAAAATTGGAGTGTCGGGATTTGGAGGGGGGACGCTGAGCTATCTCTGCACTGTTGGCTCCTCAGCCTATAGGAGTGGTGGAATCACTACTCAAAGAATCAGCTGTTCTGCTTCTCTTCTGTTAGTTTTGGGGACTTTTGGAAGGCTTGCCAAAGCTTCATCTTCTGTTAAGTGTTTTGAGGGAGCCTTCTTAACAGTTGGAGGCACTTAAATTTATTTTGTGGACATGCCTTATTAAATAACTTTATCCCTTCTTATCCAGTTCATGAGGCAGCTTATCTGAGAGACTGAAAGATGAAGATGAATTGCAGTTGGGGTGCCCACGTTTCATAAAGTGTTAGAGCTGATGTTGAATTTTTTTCTTACTCATTTGATGCCATCCTTTGGGTGGTATATAAATGAAACCTTTACTTTCTTTACATACGTTATTAATCAGGAACAGAGATGATGTTGATTTCTAAAGAGAAGAACCTGTGTCAGCAGAGAAGGAAAGAAATGATTCCTGTCAGTATTTCTGGAGCTACTCCAGATGAAGATACTTCTCAGCAGGAGTTCTGTGCTTTCTCTTTCTGTCCCCCTTGTAAGAGTAAAGCTAGGCCCCATCTTAATTGAAACCTTAAAGGGTTGGCGTGGGGGAGGGGTAGTGCTGGTGTCTTTTACTGGTAGCCTTCAAGCAGAGCTTTGCTCAGCTCTTGCCAGATTGCTTGTTTCTGTTCCCTGCAGTTCATTAGTCTAGAGCTTAGAGTTATATTGATCTTTATTTTATCAAGAGAGCCATGAATGTAAAGGCAAGCACTTGTATTCTAGTAGATGTTTAAAAACTTATTGAACCAAACAAGAATTCAAAATATGTGTAGTTCTTCTGGAGTCACAAGTATTGAAAGTGTTTATTCTCAAGGAACTGTACATGTGTATCTTCTTTTATATACTAGATGGGTTCTTGAAAAAAAATGTGAGAAAACTATATTTTTATAAGCAGAAAAGTTGAGTGTATTATAAATGGAATGGTTCTAGAGAAACTGATTATTTAAGAGAATCTTATGGTGAATCACTTTGTAAGTGAAAAACTTTTAAACTGTACCCTTGATGAGTGTTTAGATAAGGGAAACACTGTAATGTGCATTTTATAAGCTCTCTAATGGCAATTAAAACTGTTAGTGGTTTTTGAAATCACTGAGAGGAATGTTAAGTGATTGGTCATGTTATATGGGCCACATTGAAATTATATACCTGTCGTATTTTGTTTTACATAAAAACAACTAAAGGATGCTTTTAATCTCTGCAGCTGGTGAATTTCAGGCAACTTGGCTGGCAGGTGCTTGTACTCTGGAATTTCCCTTAGGCTAGTATCTTTTAGTTTATGAATTATGATAATTAACAGCACTTTGGAAACAACTTTTTAAAAACTTAATTGGGGGAAAGTACCCTAAATAATCTTATCTTGATGTCCTGCCTCCAAATCACTATATAAGTATACACATACACACACGTACAAAATGTATATACAGTATATATTTTAAATCTCAGGTATATGTGCAAAGTGGGGAACTAGTAACGCAGTTTCATAAGGCAGGGGTTAGGTGCATTTCAGGCTTCATCTGAGCAGTCTCTTTTTCATAATAAAGGCTTTAATTTTAAGACTTTTATCTTAGAATTCACCTAGAGGTTAGTAGGTGTTCACACTTTAAAGGAAGCAGCATACAGTTAACTATTTCAGTTTTAACTTTCTGCTCGAAGGTTTAAAAAAACCCAAAACAAAATTCAAAAACTTTTTAAAGAAAAATTCTAATGAATGAAACTGTATGGTTAGTATCTATAAGAAACATAACATTTTGCATGCAAGATATATGAACAAATAGTAGCAGTATGCTTCAATTTATGAACTATTTTAAGAAAATAGTTTTTAACATCACAATAGTAGAACCATAATTCTTATATATATACTCTTGCTTTCTTAAAAGAACAATGTATGATTTTTACATATTAATTTAGTCTAAAGCATTCTTAGTATATTTAGTCACATAAAATGTTTCTCATGTAATAACATTTGGGGAATTTTTTCTTACCATTTAATTTCTTACTGGTTGTCTCTCGTAGGGCTCAAGGTAGGCTTAAGTTATATAACATGACATGAATAGTAACTCTTAAATGGTTACTATGGCATCTATAACATGAGTTAGAGTATTTCTTAACATATATATGAATTAACACCTATTTTGTGGCCAGTACTGTACTTGGTTGTTCTTATAGGAAGGACAAATATAAGACATACTTCTTGCCCTTTAGGAGCTTACGATCTGATTTTAAAAAGATATCTAGAGATGTTTAAGCATAAGTAAAGTACCAGGAGTGGGATTGGGAGTTGGGGGAAAGCACCATTTAGAATACCATGCAATGTATTAAGCATGTAACTTGTGAGAGAACATTTGCAGATTGCTAAATTTATCTCTGTAGAGCCTGGCTTTTTTAAAACAATGAAGTTATTTATTTAGCAGTTCAAATATTAGAGAGTAATATTACTAGGTCTTTTTTTTGCTTGTGTTTAAGTTTCAGTAACGTGGAAAAAGTACTATATTAATTTTATGTATGTGAGTTCATTTCTATAACATAAAACTTAAATGTTCATAAGAAATTTGAGAACATTTTTATTTTAAAATAAATGGATTTTAAGACTTTTAAAAAGTCTAAGGAAAATAATCTACTTCATCAGCTATTACCTCAGTGTGGAGATATCCAAATCTGTATTATATTTTAACATCTGTGTATGATCTTTTGTCCTATAATTTGAGCTGTCACAGATTATAAATGCCTTAACTTTGTATATTGCTGTTTATAAAAACCTTTATCTTATTTAATCTGCACACTAACCTGGAGAAAGAAGAAATTATTCCCTTTTTGTAGATGAGGAAACTGACGTTCAGAGAGATTGCCATTTTTTAAAAAAGACTATTTGAATCCAGATTTTTTCCTTTTTTTTTTTTTTTGTTTTGTTGAGGAGCCTAACTTGTCAGGCTTGTATCCATATTTTAAAAAAAGGAAAATACAGTACAAAAGAGGAAAGAAAAATGCATTATCATTTTTCTAGCTCACCTGTATGCACCTGACATTAACATGTTGATATACATGTTTTTAGTCTTTTTCTATGCCTAGTTTTTTTACATAGTTAAAATCATGCTATATATAAATGTGCGTTCTGGGTTTTTCATTGGATCCTAGCTTTTTTTTTTTTTTTTTTTTCAACTCGAACTCAGGTATTTCTGATAGAGCTCAGTGTTCTTTTCTCTGCCCTGTTACTGACTCCTCATAATCCAGCTGGTGCATCAAATCTATCATACCTGAATCTGAACTACTCTTCCTCTAAATCAGCTTCTTTTCCTTATTTTCCACTCTCTGTATCACCCAGCTTTGAAATCTCCAAATCATGTTTGATTCCTTGCCATTTTTGTCTGCCACATTAAAATCTCTTCTAAGACTTGTCAGTTCTTGTCACCTTTTCTCATCCTTTACTTTCCTTTTTCACCACCACCGTTCAGATATTTACTATTCCCTGTTTGGATTATTACGTGGCCTCAAGAACCTCCACTTGTCCAATTTATTTGGGGGTGGGCGGCTTCAAATTAGTCCTCCTAAAGCATTCAGGGTGGGGATCACTTCATCGATTGTATAAGTGTCTGACTTTTTAAAATTAGGAAAAAACCTTCCTAAAGCAGCACATTGATGGTGCCATTCACTCTCTCAGATTGTTCCATTTCCTTAGTAACTACATTCAAACACTTTAGCCTTGTTCCCAAGGTCCTTCATTATCTCTTTCTACTCTTAACATGTTCTACTTAAAATTGTTTCCTGAATTTTGTTGGTACATTTTCATCCCTGTGACTATTCTCAGTACCCTTCAAGGCCCAACTCAAATATGCCTATCTACACATCCTTCCTTATTCTCTTTCATTCCCAGCCCAAAGTATTTACCCTTGAACTTTTAACATAGGAGCATTCTTAGGGCACTTGTCACAGAATCTCTTCTTAGAAGGTCGAAGTAATTATTATAAGTCTTAAAATTGTCTTATTCCCCAGCCAAATTATAAACCCGTTGAAGATTTACACTTTGAAATCTTACAGTAGAGCAGTGGAGATTTCATACTCCAATAAATTTGGGGAAGCTATTAGTGGACCAGTATAAAATTATCAACCTGACAACTTGCACTTTCACCATTAATTCATGGAAGAAATAACTTTTGAAGACCAAAAAAATTATCATATACAATTTCAGAATAGAGTCCTTTCAAAAATTAAATAACTCATTACGTTGTTCTTAGTTTTCTCATTTCTCCTGAAGTGAGTGAAACTTTATTCCAGATTGTGTTAGACGTCTGATAAAGAGCTCTGTGCCATATTCTAGGGTAGTGTTTTTCAAGTGCAGGACTTGTCCATGACCTTTTATTATGGATTTAGAAATCAATTTATTTGGGGTAAGACCAACATTAAAAATAATAAAGAGGAAAGATTATAAAATATTGGTGCTTCATATGATATTGCTTCAAGAAACTTTAGTTTTATATGTTTAGTTTTATATGTATTGCAACGTAGAATTTATCTCTTACAGTAGGTCACAATCAGATGAAAGATACATTTTTAGTGGCTAATGCCTATTTTTGAGAGATGAGTGGGAGGCTGACATATACGTGAAAAGGTGGATAAATCAGAAATAGTTATAATAAATTGTGTGCTCTGCTTTTGAAAGTTTTAGAATCTGAATATGATTTTAGTTAATATCGGTAGCAACAAAAATAATGTAGTTCTAGAATCAGTGTAGTTGAGGCAAATTCAACATGTAGAAATGTGGTTTTATAAAACTGGTGATAGGCTAGAGTATGTTGTTTACTGTGCAAAAGGATTTACCATATTGTGTTTTTAGCTTTGCCGATGAAGTTGTCTGTGTCTTGACTGGTTCTCTACCTCATTAGCTGTGTAAAATCTATCTAGTCTTTAAGACGTGGCTCAAGTACATTTTTTTTTTCCTGGAAGAAGCGCCTGATTATTCTAGTCTTGGACAGAAAACCATTGCACTGTAGTGCTCCTAAAGTGGAGAAGGTTTGCACCTAAGGGATCTGGGAGTGTAGCCAAAAGTTGGAGTCTGTTTAACTTAAAACATCATATGATAATTTTGCTGCCATTATAATAAGGATTGGTTCAGACAGGAATCATTGATAGATGCTAAATTTAGGGAGATATTTTGATGAAAGCAGGATGTTTGCATGGTCTTAAATCTCTCTCTATATATTGCTTATTAGTTGCAAAGGGAAAAAAATAGTAACTCTATACAGTGGTGAAATCAGATAACACCTTGAGTGCATGATCAAAATAAATAGCACCAGTGGACATTGTGTGCCTTTGAAGGTGATGCCCAAGAACACATCACTTATGTAGTTCTCCAGCCAGGAATGCATAACCTGAATCTAATCATGAGGAAACATTGAATTCCAATTGAAGAACATCCTATTTTTTAAAAGGATAGGGAGACTTTTTTTTTTTTTTTTAAAGTTAATGTTATAAAACTAAGGAAGGCTGTGGAAATGTTCCAGATTAAAGGAGACTAAAGAGACATGACATCTACTTGCAATATCTGTTCCTGGACTAGATCTTGTATTAGAGGGGAAAATGCTATAAAAGATATTATTGGATCACTTTGGCGAAATGGAATGTGCATGGTAGATTAAAGAAAAGTATTGCATCAATGTTAAATTTACTGAAGTTGATACTTATCTTAAGGTTATATAAGAGAATATTTTTATTCTTAGGCAATACACACTGAAGTTTTCAGGGATAAAGGGCCATGATGTATGTAATTTACTCTCATACGGTTCAGGAAAATTTATGTAATATGTATATGTGTTTTATATATGTACATATATATGTATGTATGTATGTATATGTAGCCGTATATGTATATATGTATAGAAGGAGGGAGCAAAGGAGGCTGGGAGGATCCTCATGTACAAATAAATGCGTGAAATGTTAATAGGTGGATTTGGTAAGAACTATGTGGATTTTTATTGTATTATTCTTTTTCTTAATGTGTTTTCTGTAAGTTTGAAATTATTTTCAAATGAAAAGTTGTTAAAATCATAACTTTGCATTCTATTCCATAATACAGCATTTAAAAAATATAGAAATATCTGCTGTCCTAGAAAATTCCAGACAAACTCTTTGGATAAACTGTAGCTCCAAGAATATGTTCCATGTATATCATGTGGTTTCCTTTTATCCTTAGGTCTCAGTTTGAGAAACATGCCTCTGGGCCAGAGGCAGCTGTGGTTCAAATTTAGCCAACAGACATGTTTTCTTTGGCCCTTTTGAGTGTTTTAAAAATTGGGAAATTTCACATAAAAGTCTGGATCTTTGGTTTCTCTTGAAAAATGGAATGATCTTGCCACTTTGGGCTTGCATTCCAGATGATGTATATATTCACTAAGTGGTGTTTCAGGTAAGCAGCCTCAGTCCCTACCTAATACCTAGTTTGTTTCAGGTATTTACTATTTGGCTTCTGTAGGCATACGTTTGCAGACTTTACCTAGCTAAAGAGATGGGAGTGTCTTTTTTTAATGCTCATAATGATTTCAGAATTAAGTTGCTGAACTGATGCCCTATCACCTGCTAACATTTTAGTGTGATTATCCTATAAACAAGGACATTCTCCTGCTAACCATACTACAACCAAGAAAATCAGGAAATTGATATTACTAATCCTCAGACCCATTCACGTGTTGCTAATTGTTTTAATGTCTTTTGTAGCGAAAGGATCCAGTTCAGAATCAAATGTTGCATTTAGTTGTCATGCCTCCTTAGTTGGCTTCAATATGGAACAGTTCCTTAGTCTTTCCTTGGGTTTCATGACCTTGACACTTTGCAAGATTACAGGCCAGTTGTTTTGTACACCTTTCCTAAATATGATGTTTCCTTCTGATTAGATTCCAGTTATGTACCTTTGGCACAAATGCCACATAAGCGAAGCTGTGTTTTGTCTCATTGTATCCTGTCAGGTGCCACACAATTTTGATTTGTCCTGTTACTTGTGATGTCCATTTTAATTATTTTATTAAGGTGGTGTCTGCCAGGCTTTTCTACTGTAAAATTACCTTTTTAAAAAATCTTTGTAATTAATAAGTATTTTGTAAGTGGTGCTTTTAAACTTTATAGATATTCTGTTCCTCATCAGGCCTTCAATTTACAGGTATATTTATATCTGTATGGACTCAGGTATCTTGTTTTTTTTTTTTTTTTTCAATAGGTCACAGTACAATCCATTGCTATTTATTTTGAAGCTCAAATTGGCACTGTTTGGGCTACTGGGTGCCCATTCACACTGGCTTCTGCATTCTTTTGACATGTTCCCATCATTTTTTGAGGACTTTCTTTTTGACACAATGAGATGATTTAGGTACACAATTCAGCCCATAATAACATGCATATATATTTTACATAATTTTAAAATGGTTCAGATTTGAATTAAGTAATTTTAAGTTAGTGAATATTTTTTATGGTTCTTTAGTAATTTTGTAACTGCATATTTTATCTTACAGTTAAACATTGTATTAAACACATGGACTAGACCATTAATGTAAATTAATTTTAAGGTGTTTGCTGTCAGGATTATATTTTTTTGCTGTCATATTTCTATATTTAAACAATCAGCAATTATCTTAGAGCAAGGTACTTTTAGGTGGTATGTGAGGGGGTTGCGTAAAAGAAAATATGTTTAAGCAACAAGATCAACCATGTTTTCTTCCACTTAAAATATTGTTATCTTTTTCAGAAGTATAAATATAAACTTTAATGTATCATATTCCATTATTTGAACATCTGGTCTTTTTAAGCTGTGTATATAGAACATAATTTAACTTGTTATTGATGACTGATGTTGGTTATTATGAGCATTAGACATGGTTCTGTGCTGTAATACAGTGCTGCCTTCAAGAATTATTTGTGTAGGGCTATTTGCTCTGTATACTAAATGACCCTACAGTTGTAACTGTCCTTACTGTTGCTTGTCACCTATGTCAGTGTGCTTTACCCCTTCCTCTCTATTATTTTTAAAAAACTCACCCATAATATGAGTTTTTATCTCTTGAAAGAACTCTCATTGTCAGACCTAAAATTTGACAGTAATTTCTTAATATCAAATATATAATCAAATATCCTTGGTTTTCTCAGAAATGTCATTTCTGTAGTTTATTTAAATTGGGATTTAAACAGATTCGTACATTGCATTTGGCTGCTGTGTCTCGTCTTTTAATCTGTAATTCCCCTTTTTTTCTTTGCAGTTTGTTGAAGAAACTAGACCTTTAGAGTTTTTTTTAAATACAAGTGCTGATTGTATGCTTTGGTGTTATTTAACATGTTTCTTTGTCTTCTGTACCTTTAAGTTGAAACTTACGGATTTTTATATATTTGATGTATTTCTGTCTGTTACTGTTACTCTTCTTTTTGATGCTCAGATTTTCCCATTTTGGGCCTGTAGGAGCATCTTCAAATTGACTCCTGAGTCCTGATCCTAGTGATCTTTGATGACTTCCTTGCTTTCTGATGTGACAAGATGCTTGCTTTTCTTTTCTACTTCCTGCTTCAATTCTACAATCAGCTATTTCTCTAAGAAGTTTTGGTTCTTTGAACATACATTGATATTCTAGACTTCAGAGGTGCTCATTGTTACTAAATTAGTTATTGTTTCTAATCTAGCTTTCCCCCACCCCCAATTTTTAAATTTGCTGTGATCTGGAAAACCAGATAGCAAAGCTGGTTTGACTTAAATCTTATGTTGTGTTTAGAACCTCAAAAAGAAAAAACCCAGATTTCAAGGCTTTCGCCTATTTAAGTTGTATGGTGTCACACCTACAGGGACAAGAGCATACCTAATAAATATTGCTAATGTTGGTGGTAATGTGAATAAAAAGATACCAGATGTTCCTCAGAGTAAAATATTAGATTTCTGAATGAGGCCCTTAATAAAATGCATGAGCTTTTAGTTCACAAACTTGATGCTACATATTTGTTTTAAATTATAGACCATTTATGTTCCCTGTATTTTCTTTTGTTAAGGTTATTTTCCTTTTGTTTCTTAAAATAAATGTTGGATCAGTGAAATGTTAGTATAGTCACATTATGCTGTATTATATTTGTAATATTCCATAATAAGGATGCCCTTTTTTCTTTTTAAAAATATTTTTCTGTGAATGTACTTTTTCTGACTTTCCAAAATTGATGACTTCCTGTTTTAAAACAACTGTTTAGTGTTGATATCTGGTATTTTTCCTTAAATCATTTTTTACACTTGCATACTGGTCTCAAAGTGACTGTCTTATGCTGCTCTTTAAGTGACAGTATACTGATCGTTAGTTGACATGTCAGAGTAAATGACAAAATTTGTTCGTATTTTTCTTTGAGCCGTCGGTTCCAGAAAAGTGTCATAACTGACTTTTGTTGATGAGTAAGTGGGAGGTTTTTGTTTTTTTTAAACTTTGAAGGATATCCTGTTTTCAGTTTAGTTGGGGCATAGTTTTTGATTTTCTTTGACTGCTTTGAGTACCTCTTGGCATTCATCTTTAATCCTCTACAGTTATAGTTTGAATGTTTTTGGCACAAACAATTTCTTGAACTTTAGGACTTAATATTTTGAATTATTTGAGGTAAGGTTTGGGGAACAAAGTTTAGAATAAAGAGCTGTTTGGGAAAGTAATCAATATTTGACTTTTCTTGAAATTTTTGCTTGTGAATGAGAGTTATAATTATATTCATGCAGATACTTGCACACTGAAACTTCTTAGTTATACTATGATGGGACTCAGGTTATGGGTTAGAGGTTCATACAGGCCACTTATTTTTTTTGTTTCTTGGTCATAAACACGTTCATTAAGTAAATGGATTTTAATTAGCTTCTTTGGATCACACTCCTTATATACTTACTAAATGCAGTGGTAAATTGGTGAATGAGACACTCAAAATCCCTGCTCTCATGAAGCTTATAATTATGTGGGGGATTCAGGCATTATTTATTCAGGAAATATTTATCGAATGCTTGGTATGTGCTCAGCACTCTTCCAGCTATAAACAAAGCCCTTATGAAGCTTATAATGTCGGCTTTTAAAATACAGTGTAGTAAGAATTGTGATGGTGAAGTATAGGAAGCTTTAGAATCATGGAGGGCTGACTACCTTAATAAGCCTTCACTGTTTAGTCTTTTATGTGTTGTTGTTGTTTTTTTTTTTTTCCAAATGCATGTCTTTGTTTAGGGTATAAGCAGAAAAATAGAGATCGGGTCACAATGGAACTTTTGGGAACAGTTTAAAGAGGTATCATTCACTTTTTCCCCCTACTTCCAGATACCTGAGAAAATGACAAACTACCAATAGAGCTTACTTTCGTTGCAATTTTTTCTACCTGAAGAGTAGCTATTGTCATCTGTGCCTTCCTAGTGTCATTCTGATTTAAGGCAGTGAATTCAATAACTTCTGTCCTCTCTCTGTTATCTGTTAAAGTGGTATTTTTTAAAATATATTTGCTTTAGCTATATCTTTGATGGAGTATGAGTCCTGTGATTGTTTAGTCTGTGATGTGCATTATACTTGCTTTAGGAAACAGTCATTGATACTGTGGTTTATAGACTGCATTTCAAGAAATTTGGTTCAAATGGATAACTTTTTGAAAAGGGGTAGTGAGGCAAAGTCACTAAGTTATTCAGCTATGATTTCAGGAACTGTGTAACACTTTACATAAATTAAACATAATAACTTTCTAAAGGACCCAAAACATCTAATTTCAGCTTAAAAAACACCGTCGAAGGTAACTGTTAGGTTGATTGAATAAGATTGAAGTTGTTTATTACAACCCTTCACATGGGGATGGTGATTATAGTAATGTTTGTGACAGCTTTTTGGTGACCGAATTAACTATATCCCAGAATGAAAATCTGATAACTCAGCAAATATTTATTCAGCAGCTGCTACACACCAGGAATTGTTTTCATGCTGGGACTATATCAGGGAACAAAAAGAAAGGAAACTCTCTCCTCTACTGAAGATTATATTATAGAGAGGGGAGATAGACAATAATCAATTTTCATTAAATTATTCACTCTTAGAACATCAGTGACTCCTGTATAAACATTGATGTCTACATTGTCAATTATAAACATACTGTTCTTTTTTCATACCGTAGATGGTGATATAACATGTGTGAGGTTTGATTGTGTCAGATAAGCTTAGAGAAAAGTAATGGGGATCATCTTGGGGATGCAAAAACAGGTAGGTAAAACTGACAAAGGTGCTAAGGCTACTTTGTTACTTATGATAGGGTTTTGGAATCTATATACTTTCTTAGGTGTTCATTCTTAGATTCTTAATTTGTCTTTTTGTTTCATCATTCATTTTTAAGATTTAGTTGTTTTCTAGACTACTTTTATATGTTTGGACATGTATTACTTTCAGTTTTAATATTTTTTTCTTATGGAAGAATTTGATTGTATTTCTATAAAATCTTATCTCTTTGCAGATCAGTTACTATAGGTCACGCACTGTGTGTCAACCTGGATTCAGGATCCCTATTCATTCACTTAGGAGAATTTCCAGGATGCTGTGGAGATCTCCAAACAGCTGTTTGTGGGTGGTGGTGATGGTAGAGGCAAACAGTGGGTTGCATGACCAGGATGAGGTCACCTCTTTCACCGTCTGGCCCTCTTTCTTTCCGGACCTTAACACCTGCTTTGGTACTTAAAAGCAGTTTGGTCTATTTGCTGTGCTCTGAACAATTGCTTAGTAGTAGCACCTATGAGATGATGTTAGATGTTTTTTTGGATGAGACGCACAGGAATGTGACTGTGTCACAGCAGTAACAAAGAAGTTGTTTCGGTAGTTTGAAAACCATTGATATAGTTTTAAATGTTTGGACTCACTTTGGGCAATTGTTTTAATATCTAGAAATTAATTTCTTAGCATTTGATCTTTGCTTACTCATTTAATGTGCATATAGACACTGGATTATTCTTTCAATACATTTTTATTGTCACTTTCCAGGTTAAAAACTTATCATTTCCAATCAATATGAGATAAACTTTGCTTGGTGTCCAAGCTTCCCCGCCACCTGACTCCAGCCTTACCTTTCCAGCCTTCCCCCTTACTAACCCCCTTATTTTTGGAATCTTATGTGGATTCTCTCAGTATCCCTTTTCTTGCCTCAAATGTTGCTACCTTCTTTCTTCTTATACCATTATATATAATTTATTTATATGTAATATATAACAAGATATTGACAGACCTGCCCTATGTCCTATGGAAAATGAAAACCAGCAGATAAGATAAAGACATTTTTAAGCATTGCATGAGAAAATGTCTTTAGAATAAGGTTTTGTTAATTTTCTTTGCCTGCTTAATTGTCTGCTTATCTTTTCTTAACTACTCATCAGTGACATTTTGTATAACCCTGGATAAGCCAGTCTGTTTTGTCACACTTCATTGGACTTCTTTATTTATGTGGCATTTTTGTTATCAAATGAAATGCATTCTTGATAGAAATTCTTAGTCATTTATCTTAAAACACAGTACCTCATTATCATATCTCGATTTTAATGAAAAAGAATAAAATGAAAGTATTGAGGTTTCAAATTTTTAAAATCAGCTTTGAGCTATGCTTTTCCTACGGTAAAATATGCCAAGTTTAAGCGTATAATAGGTCTTGAAAATTTTTATATATTTGTGTATCTACTACCATAATCAAGATACAGAATATTTCCATTACCCCCAAAAGTTCCCTTGTTCTTGCAGTCTGTCCTCTCTCTCTTCCCCCAGTTACTGGCAACCACTGATCTGCTTTCTGTCACTACATTTTATCTTTTCTAGAATTTCATATAACCGAAATCTTAAAATCTATGGTGTTTTGTGACTTTCACTTAGCATAATGCTTTTGAGATTCATCAATGTTATGTGTTTCAGTAGTTTGTTTTATTTTTATTGCTGAGCAACATTTTATTGTGTTGAATAAGCCACACTTAGTTTATCCATTTACCAGGTGATGGACATTTGGCTCTTCTGAATAGAGCTGCTGTGGACATTCACATACATGTCCCTACAACCGCTAACCTGCTTTCTGACTATGGATTTGCCTGTCTGGTACTGATTTTTTTAAAATTGGGTTGTTTGTCTTACTAAGTTTTGAGAATTCTTTATATACTCTGAATACAAGTCCTTTATCAGTTACATGTTTTGTAAACATTTTCTTCCGCAATGTGTTTTAAAGAGTGAAAGTTTTTTATTTTGATGAAATCCAATTTATCAATTTATTTTGATAAAGTTTAATTTGTCATTTTTTTTGTTATAGCATATACTTTTTGTCTCCTATGTAAGAAATTTTTGCCTAACTTAAGCTCACAAAGATTCTAAAAGATAACTATTTCCTCTAATCACAACACTTTTGACGCCAAATGTGGGTTTTCTATACCAGGAGTTGGTGCAGATCCTACAGTTTAAGGATTCAGTCCCACAAGACTGATGCCAGTTTCAAGTCCAGGCCTCAACTACTTCTTACCAGTTATAAGTGAGGGATTCCTACGGCCCCCTCTTGGGCTTTGATCGTTTACTAAAATAGCTTATAGAGCTCAGGAAACATTTTACTTATTAGATTACTGACTTATTATAAAGAATACAACGCAGAAATACCCAAATAGAAGAGGTGCTTTGGACAAAGTCTGTGGGAAGGGATGTGGAGCTTCCATGACTTCTCTGGGCATGTCACCCTTCCAGCACCTTCCAGCATCAATCCGGAAGCTCTCTGAATCCCATCATTTAGGATTCTTGTGGAGGTTCTATTAAATAGGCATGATTGATTAAATTATAGGCCAACGGTTGAATCAGTCGCCAGTTCCTCTTCCTTCCCCAGAGGTTGAGGGGTGGGGCTGAAAGTTCCAGCCCTCTAATAACATGATTGGTTCCTCTGGCAACCACCTCCTGTCCCCCAGAAGTCACCTTTTAGCATAAACTCAGGTATGGATAAAAAGAGGTTCCTCTCATTCCTGTTATTCAGAAAATTTCAAGGGTTTTAGTTTTATTCTGGGAACTAGGGACAGAAATGAAACATTTATGTCACAGATTCTCTCCTATTTTCTCCTATTAGTTTATAGAGCATTTATTTGCACATTGATACCTTTTTTTCAGCACCATTTGTTGAAAAGATTAGCTTTTCTCTGTTGAATGGCCTTGGCATCTTTGCTGAAAAATCAGTAAGACCATATATATGTCGATACGTTTCTGACTCTGTATTCTGTTTCATAAATTGCTGTGCTTATCATGGAGCAAATAAATACCACACTGTCTTGATTACTATAGATGTATGGTAAAGTTTTCAATTAAAATATTTTTATTTGAAAAATAATTTTGAGGAAATGAATTTAACTTTAAAACTTTATACACTGACAAAATGTCGGTAATCATTAACAAATATATTTGTATTAGAGTTTATTTTTAAAATTACTTTAAGAATATGATCTCTCTTGACTCACTAACAGTTTTAGGAATTAGAGCAGACACTGGTATCAATATTTTATAAATGAGAGACCTATAAGATTTAAGAGGACTAAGTTTGAGAGCACACAATTAGTGTGATGAAGCAGAAACTAAAGCCCAAGTGTCATGCCTTCAGAAATCTAGTATGTATCACACTTTAATTTACTACTGTTCTCTTGTGTTGAATATTGGAAAATGAGTATTTTATGAAAATTTCAATCACTAAACTTAAAGTATAGAGCTTTGGAGAACAGTGAATTCATTTATCTTGGTCACCAACATCACAAGACACACTAAAAAGTCAAAATTGGCTTTATTTATTTTTTGTTTGTGTGTTTTACAACCAGAGGCAGCAAGATTTGTTAAATGAGAGCTGAAAGATTCCATTTTAAAAATCTGCTTTAAGAATTGAGAACATTTTTTTCCAAAATGAGAACAAGAATAATTAAATTGTAGACTATTTGAGTGTGTGTGAGTTATCTTTCTCCTTTTCTGTTGCCAAACTTACTGCCTTAAGTCTCTTCCTTCCAAAACCCCCACAACCTGAGATCATACGAGATTCTCGCAGAAGTACTGGTAAAAGATGACACCTGGAGTTTGGGTAGTAGTGGTGAAAGAAGTGGTAGCATTTGTAATATGTTTTGAAGAGACTATGGATATGCTGATGGAGATATGTAAGGGATGAAGAAAAGGAGTGAATCACGGATAACTCCTGGTTTTTTAGCCTGATCAACTTGGTGCTATTATTTACTTGGTGTGGGGAAGACTTACATGAATTTTAAGAGCTACCCAGTGGGGGAAGGGAAATCAGACGCTATTATAGCCTTTTTACAAGTTTTTTTTTTAATTTAAAGTTTTTGTTTTATAGAAAGTAATATCACATCTCAGAATTGGAAGGTAGAGACAAGGTGAAATTACTTAATGATCCTATTTTCCTAAACTGTCATTTTAGATGTTTTGTTGTGTGTGTTTACAGTCTTGTATTGGGGTTGGCAAACTTTAAAAAGCAGCTCTTTAACTCTGTTGTAGCATGAAAGCAACCATAGACAATATATAATAAGGGAGTTTGCCTGTGTTCCATTTCATCATTTTCAGTTTTCTCCAGTTCTTATCTAAAGACCCTGAGATTCTGGGTACATCTGTAAAAAGCACTCAGACTATTGCTGATCTAGAGGAGTGACAGGTGAAACTCAACACTGGTAGAATTAGTTTGCAGGCTCTGACATGGTGGACAGTGTCTGAGAGGCTCTGAGAACTGACATGTTTGACTGGTTGGATTCATTAGCTATCCATTAGTCTTTAGGTACATCAGATACTTCATAGTAAATACTGCATAATGGTCACACAATTTATTCTCCTGAAGGAAAAATTAATAAATGTGGTTTGGGGATGAAGAATAAACAGAGAGAAAGTATTTAGAGTTATGTCTGTTGTGTAAGTATTCAGACTGACAGTGGAAAATTTTCTTAGAAAAGAAATTGCTGTTCCAGTTTCATTTCTTAGGGCCAAACTCAATCTAATGCTATAATGAGAACTAAAATGATTTAAATTCTTTTAAGTTTTGGCCTTTTTTCATCTCTGAAATTTCTTAAAGGGACATTGTTGATATACTTCGTTTTAATTTTTTCACTTATTAATCTGTTAAGAGTCATTATGTGCACTCTTATTTTTGAATGCGTCAGATGGTTGTAGAATTTTCTTTTTACTATTTTTAAGGCAATTCATGTTTTGCTCATTTTAAATTATATTTGTAATGTATTTTTAGTCTACATAAACACATACAAAAAGATGTCATCATAAATTTCTTTTCTAATGTTAGTGATATATTTAAAACTGGAATATCCTGCAATATTTGGTGAAAACCAAGTTTTTCAAAAATAAAATTAAACAAAATATATATTTTTCAATTTTATTTTTTCAATTCACATTTTTTTCTGTTGGATTATTTATATTTTTATTGTTGATTTGTTGAACTTATGTACTATGAAGACAAATCCTTTGTGAGCTGTATGTGCTGTTAGTATTTCCCTCCATGTTTTGGCTTGCCTGGTTGTTTTCTAAATGGTGTCTTTTGATAAGTAGGAATTCAAAATTTTTGATGAAGTGTGATTTACCATTTGTTCTCTAGTGCTCGTGGTTTTACTTGTAGGTTTATGATCTACTTCAAATTAATTTCTCTACGTGGTAAAGGTTAAAGTTAATTTTTTCATTATGAATAATAACAAATAGCGCTTTGTTAAAGACTGCTGTACTTCTCAATTATGTTTCAAATGTTACATTATAAAATGATTAGGTCCCTAAGTATTTACATGTTCAGCTCATTGGTTATAGAATCTGTGCTTCTGAGGTCAGAATTATAGGTTCATTTCTTCAGGATCCAGTTAACTTGGCCTTGTTTTGTGGGCATAGAATATATTTCTAACCTGCTTTAATTATTTGGTTGATTTGAAGTAAGAGGGTGTAGAATAACTCCGTTGTATTACCAGATGAAACATTAGAGCCTATGTCCTACATGATAATTCACTAACTTAATATTGTGTGAAAGACAGTACATTATTACATTTTTAAAGGGTATAGTAGTTAGAGAAATATAATGCCTAATGTGCATGGTCAGTTTTTATGCCTTACTAAAATAAGCAGAAATACATTAATTCTAGTAAACATTAGAAACTAAGTTTCCCAAATTTTGTATAGAATGGGAAATGTAGATAAGACACTATAAAATTCATTTGTTGTTAGGTGTTGTGGGTAAATGATGATAATTATAAAAATATAAGACAGCAAAATTCTAAATATAGGTCTGCATATGCTTATGTTGATATATAGACGTTACATAGACCCAATCATTCATTGGCTTACATTTATGCAACATAAGTATTAAACATGAGTTATCTTTTAAGAAGCTGAATTTGAATTCTATTACTCTGGTACATTTATGCCAGCCTTTGGTTAATCATTATTTTGTTAATTATGTTTGGTTCAAAATGACTCATTTCTCAAGGAGCTTTATTGCAACATTGCATATTTACTACAGGAAGCCTGGACGGAAATGGAGCATCAGATCATTAGAGATTTTTTCCTCCAATCTTTATTGTATCAAGTGTTATTAAAGTTAATTATTTTCCAATAACTGAATTCTCTATAGAACCTAGTATTTCATTAACCAAATATTATGGGATCAGTTATTTCTTCTTTATGGCAGATAAATGTATCTTTGATCATTGTTTAAATATTGGTCATGCTTTATACCATATTTTGACTTTAGTTGAAATGTTTTCTTTGAGTATTGTAATTGAGAATTTTGGAATCATAGAGATTTGAGATTGAATCTTATAAAAGTTACTAAGTTTAGGAAGCTTGGGCAGATTACTAACTTCTCTGAGCCTTAGTTTTCTCATTAAGGAATTTGGATAAAAACATTTACCTTGCAAGATCAAGATTAAAAAGGCATATAAAAGAATATCTAGCACTTACTATGTGCTTAATTCAGTGTAGTATTGTTAAGATTATCATTTGCTGACACTAACTCATAGTAAATATTGAGATTAGGGGTGCCAATCATTTAGCTGTCCTCTTCCCAGGTTGTAAGAAATAAGTAATGGACACAGTGTAAAGCAAATGCCCCCATTTCTTTCTAAAATTTAGGCTCTCTGATAATACTGGAATTTGAGAACACAACATAGATTTATGGACAAGTTGGAAGTTGGCTGCTATTGTTAACAAATACTCACCTGTGGGGATAATTCAGTTTGCATTGCCTACTCTGAATACACTTACCAGGAAGCTAGCTAGATTACTGGCCTGACTCACACCCCTAGTTAGTAGCCCGATAGAGAGCCCATGCGAGAGTGAGAAAGGGAAAGATGGCCCTGTTTTCTATGCAGTAACCTCAATTCTTCTTGTTAAAAATTAGATCCAAGGAAAGCTTTGAACCCTAACCCATCGAATTCGTAGCTCCTCCTCCTCCGCAGGAGGAAGCATAAGTTTGTGGAGTAGAGAGACTGGAAATTTTCTGTAACACCTAATACAATACCACTCTTGCCTGCTGCCCCACTCCTTCCTCTGTGAGAAAGAGAAGGGAAGTCCCATTCTTTACCTTTACGATGTGAGATTAGAATGAATGCCTCCCTACTTTGAAAAAATAAATTCCAGTTATTTATGAACAGTATTTTTGTAGGTTAGACAATAAATTTGTACAAGAGCTATGCAAAAATGAAAGGCAGCCACACTGGAGGAATCTTAGCAGATGTTGGCTTAAGGAAGTAAATTGTGTCTTTTTAACTTGTTAATAGAAAAATGATTGATGGTGAAGAAAACCAAAATAGATAAACATAGGCAATAGAATCACAAGTCATCTGTTGCCAAGAGGTGATACGAGTTCTGTTTGCAAAGATATATTTAAGACATCTGCTTAACCAAATAATGCAGTTTTTTTTAATGTAAATTCTCATTAGTAAGTCAAAAACAGTAGTCTCTAGAAAGAAAGGAATTAAATAATATAAACTCAATGTAAATTGTAAATCTTTAATAAGTAATTTTAAATATATAGAAAATATATTGTAATAGTTGATATTTTATCTTAAACAAAAATTTGCAAGTAATCATTTACTGGCACTTCAGAAGAAACCAGTGAACATGTATCAGAATAGTGGATAAATGTCAGTTAAGCCATTAAGTGTATCATTAGCTATGGACAAAGATTACAGTTCTGGAAATAATTTAAGAGGTGCCTCACTCACTGCACTACCACTCCTCTAGCCAGGATTTATGAGATAAAATTAGAGGAATAATATATGTGCTTGTAATTTGACTATCTATACTTGTAATATGAGTGGTCGTAGAGGTGGATTATTCAACTGAGTATTGGAGTTAAAGACCATTGTAGTTGGCTATCTCGTCACTTTTAAGGAAAGGCAGCTAGGGTGTTCACATGTATCTGCAAGTTATCCAGGTCGATGGTGACTGAAAAGGCAAGTGAGATAGTAAGACAGGCATTAAAACTTATATGTAAGTTGGAGAGTGACTAGGAAGTTAGGTAGAGCCTAATTACAAGCAAAGGAGAAAGGTTGTAACGGAACACTTTTGGAGTAATCGTGTGTGCCACTAAAGGGAAGAAGATAAAATGCTGATATTTTCTGTTTTAGTGTATGAGAGGTATAGAGAAAGATAGGTAAAGTGAGGTGCTGTAAAGTATCTAGGGACGTTTATTTATAAAAGAAGCACCATTGCAAAGGGCATAGTGAAAAACGTTGGAAAGGAGAGTAACCTTTCAGGAGAGAGGGCAGGTAGGAAAGATGAGGACCCAAGCTTTACAGAATTCAGGGTCTGCCATCTAATCAGATGGTGGATGTGTTAGGCAACAAAAATGATCTATGTGTTACAAAAGACCATTTGCTCTGAGATGGTGATAAGTATTATATGGAACATCATTTGAGCTAGTCTCAAAAAAACAATTTTGATATGGTATTGTTTCTTAGTGGGATGAACAATGGCTAGGTAAATAAGATTGCTAAATTTTAGAATAGAAATGTCAGTATTTTGTAGATATGAATAAGAAGTAAGAATTGCAAAGGTAATTAATTACTTACGGCCTTTGTTACACTTGTGGCTACAAGCAGCAGTTTTTTGTGAATTCAGTGTAAATGCTCATGTGGTTAAATGTTAATTTGTGGTTGTCAGGCAAATTTAATTCATTCAACAAATACATATTTTTTATTTGCTGATCATTGAAATCAAAAGCTGCCTCTCTAGTTGAAAAGACACTTTCAGAAATTGTGGCACTAATATAGACTCATAAATTTTCTTTGTAGAGACAGTAATACTCAGGTTTAGCAGTTTGGCTCTAAACATCATAAGAATTCTAAATTCAGACCTAAAGGAATGTTTTAAATCTTCTTTGGCATTTTTAGAGTTTTCACAGACACTCATATGATAATATTGGCATGTCTTTTATTGAATGTTTGTTGGGCAAAAATAGCACATAAAGCAAAGGACTGAAATTTCCAGTGCTTTGCAGGGAATTGTAGGGGAAACAGGCAGGAAAGTTTGAGGGCTCACCCACAAACTTACAACATCATAGTTTACCCCATGTCTTTGCCACCTCTCCAGTTCTCCTTGGATTGCCAACTGTTTTCTCCTAGAGATGACTCAGATCAACAAAATGAATTGCGTCCTTTAATTGTTGACTGCAGCAGCAACATGGCAGTGGTATAGTATTTCCCAAAGCTCCCAGGGTTGGAAGGTGACTGTCTTTAGATTTATGACTAAAGTTTAAAGTTTGAAGTCCATATAAATGAATTCCTTTTAAGTGGAGAATACCTGTATTCTAATTTCCATCAGTAGAGTTGAATTTCTGAAGATTCTGTGAACTGTGCTGATTTACAGAATGTTTTTCTTGGCTTCATCCTAGATAGGAATTATGACTGTGAAAGCATTCTCATCAAAATCTAGCTATTTAATTAAATGAATATGTAATAATAATTAACATTTATTGAGCACCACTGTGTATTAGGTTCTATTTCAAGTACTTAACATGTATTGATTCAGTCTTCACCATAAGCTTATGAAGGAGTTAGTATTATACCCATTTTACAGATGAGGAAAGTAAGGCTTGGGTTAAAAGTTACTTGCCAAGGGTCACATGGCTAGGCTCAGTGTATGTCAACTTTTAACTTGGCTTATGAAGTTAGGATACTTAAAATACATGTTATAAATATGCTATAACACCACTTTTTATAAATATTATTTAAAAGTAAGTTTATTTTTTATCTTCATGGTCTAATAGACATAGTTTATCTTTCCATCTGTTGTAGCCTTTTTTGCTTATTGCATCTGAAATAACCTTTTGAATCCATATTATATATAGTATAGTTTTTCTGGACTTAATAAATTTAGTTTGTCATTATTAAGCAAACCAAATCTCTTGACATAGATGTAACTAAAGTTAATATAACAAAGTTCACCTGAACATTATATAGATTTTATTTATAGTACAATGGATGGTATCCTTGCCTATGGAAACAATTGTACAAGGTAACTATAAAGTCTGTAATCATGGATTAATATTATAAATCATTTCTATATATTTATGTTTCCAGACTTTACAGAAGTCTGTGTTTTATAGAAGCCTTTTCTACATGTTTTGGTGTGAGTTCTAGTTGTCTAGAAATAAAAAGAGACGAAATCAGAACAGATAGGTCCTATACTTTTGTGTCATGTACATAGTAAGAAGAAGACCTGCACCCCAACAGTATGATAGAGAAAGATTCCTCTGTAACTATGTGATGATGATAATAAAAATAAAAATATAACATCATCTAATGTGCTCACTGTGTATTAGGTATAGTGCTAAGCATTTTAAATGTGTTTATCCTTTTTAATCCTCACAACAGTCTTATGAGATAGATAACATTGTCTGCCTTTTTAGAAATAGAAATCTGAATTTTAGAGCCATTAAGTGACTGGAGAAGCTATATAACTAATGGCATAGATGGGTTTTTTTACCCAGGTTGGTCTGAATCTCTGGTCTACTTTGCTATATGGCAGGGGTTGGCAAACTTTTTCTGTGTGGCCAGACAGTAAATATTTTAGACTTGGTGGACAGAATTACTTAGCTCTACTGTTTTTGTAAAATAACCATAAACAATACCTAGAAGAATGGGTGGGGCTGTGTTCTGTTAAACTTTATTTATGGACACTGAATTTCATTTAATTTTTGTGGGTCTCGAAATACTATTTTTTGTTTTTCAGCTATTTAAAAATGTAAAAAATCATTCTTAGTTTGCTTGCCCTACAAAAACAGGTGGTGGGATCAGATTTGGCTTGTGGGCAGTAATTTGCTGACCCCTGGTAAATAACTTGCTGTAATTGTTCTTTCCCCCACAAGGATAACAAATGGAAAATTCTTACAGTTTTTTAGAGTAAACTGGTTAGATACAGTTATAAGTCAAAAATGAATCTAGGTAAATGTGCTTCTGAGCAGATATTCATGAAATGCTAAGATTATGAGACCCTTTATTATTTTCTTCCTATTATCACACCATATGCTTTTAGAAAGCATAAATATTCAATTTTTAGTCATTTATATTTATTCTGTAATTATCAAAAAACCTTCGATACTGGATTTTTTTGTATATAAGGTGCTGAGGTAATTTGATTCTTCTGGTAAAGGAAATTGGGTGTTGGAAATATAATAAAAGGTTTCATAAAAGATTCATGAAGAATTTACAAAATTGGCATCTTAGATTACAATTTCTCATTTATAAACGACTTTGTAGAGTGAATTTCTTATAAGTTTGGCTTATGTGCAACAAAAAATACTTCCAGATGTGATTGCTGATATATGATTCTGAATTAAAATGCTTAATGAAAACTTTTAGTGTTGACAAATCAAAACTAATAAAAATCTGTCCCTATACATAGTGAAGTTGATCAGCAAATGTTTATATTTTAATATTTGGTAAGGAAAAGAGATATACTAAAACTAAATTAATTCCAGTTTGACCAATAAAAGCGATAGCTGTAGATGGTGTTGAATTAAATAGTCCTTTATAGGGACTATATGGTTGATGCTGAGTCAGCTTCCTTGGCTTGCCTAATCCACAATAAGCACTCAATAAATGTTTGTTGATAAAATCTGTGTGGTGTGGTCTGAATCAGCAAGCACTCAAATGGAAGAATCAAAAGATCTGTTAGTACAAAAGAAAGTTCTTTTTGGGAATTGTCAATTGAGTGAACCAGTCAGATTCTAGACAGAAATTATTTGTGTGAATGGCATGTCAGAATCATTTAATGGTTGGCTATTGCCTAAAGTATGAAATCCATTTTTGGGGGAGATAGGATTCAAAGCCCTCCATAATTTGGCTCCATCCTTCCTTTACAGCCTTGATTTTCATTCTCCAGTGGTAACAGATTGTAGTCAATCTTTATTACTCACTTATTTATCCACAAATTATTTTCCTGTTTTAGAATGTTCTTTTTTCTTTTTTCCACTTAGACTTCAGGATCTCAATCAAATCTCTCTTCTTTCAGCAGAAATGCTTTGGTCCATCGTGATCTTTTTTCCCTTTTAAATTCCTAGCATTTATCGCCTCTGTCACTCTTTTGGTAGTTACTCTTACACTGCTTTGTGACATTTCTTATAAAAATAATGCATATTCGCTTTATTTATACAGCTAAATGTAACACTCCTTGAGAATAAAGATCATATCTTGTACTTGTTTTGCTGTATCTTAGAACTTGGAAGAAAAGTTAAAACTTTATGAATTCCATATTTATGTGTATGGAAAAATTTTTCTAAAATACATTATTTCTCTTTTTTTTTACTTTTATTTCGAAATAATTTCAAATAATAGAGAAGTTATAAGACTAGAACAAGGAACTCCTGAATATTCGTCACTCAGATGCACAGTTGTTAACATTTTGCCACATATGCTTTTTAAAATAACTTATTTTTCAGTTACAGTTGACATACAATATTATATTAGTTTCAGGTTTACAACACAGAGATCAGACACTTATATATCCTACAAAATGATCACTCTGACAAATCAGTACCTATCTGAAACCATACATAGTTATTACAGCATTACAGACTATATACCTTATGCTGTATTTTACATCCTCACGACTATTTTGTAACTTCCAATTTGTACTTCTTAATCTCTTCCCCTTTTTTACTCTTTCCTCAAACTCCTTCCCAGCTGGCAACCATCAAAATGTCCTCCGTAATGACTTTGTTTCTGTTTTGTTTGTTCATTTATTTTGTTTTTTAGATTCCATATATAAAGGAAATTATATGGTATTTGTTGTCCTTTGTCTTACTGCACTTAGCATAACACCCTCTAGGTCCATCCATGTTGCTGTAGGTGGCAAGATTTTATTCTTTTTTATGGATGATATTTTAATATTCCATTGTATATATGTACCACTTCTTCTTTATCCATTTACCCACTGATAGACACCCAGGTTCCCTCCATATCTTGTGTCTTCTTATTGAGGCATTTAATCCATTTATATTGGAAGTTTCGTTGGTAGATATGTAATTATTACCATTTCATTATTCATATTTTGATCTTTTTTTTCTTCTTCTTAAAGAAGTCTCTTTAACATTTCTTGTAATTCTGAACACCTTTAGCTTTTTCTTGTCTGGGAAGCTCTTCGATTCTAAGTGATAGCTTTGCTGGGTAGAATAATCTTGGTTGTAGGTCCTCGCTTTTCATCACTGAATAATTTGTGCCAGTCACCTCTGGCCTGCAAGGTTTCTTTTGAGAAATCAGCTTAAATCAGTCTTATGGGAGCTTCTTTATAGGTAACTAGCTGCTTTTCTCTTGTTTTTAAGAGTCTTTGTCTTTAACCTTTGGCTTTTTAATTATGATGTGTCTTGATGTGGGCCTCTTTGGGTTCATCTTGTTTGGGACTCGCTGTACTTCCTGCGCTTGTATATCTGTTTCCTTCACCAACTTAGGGAAGTCTTCCATCATTATTTCTTCAAATAGATTTTCAGTTCCTTACTCTCTTCTTCTGGTACCCCAGTGATGCCAGTATCGGTACAATTGATGTTATCCCAGAGGCCCCTTAAATTATTTTTATTAAAAACAATTTTTTTTCCTCATTGGTGTTCTGATCAGGTGTTTTCTGCTACCTTATCTTCTAAATTGCTGGTTCACATCTCTCTTTCATCTAACTTACTGTTGATTTCCTCTGAAGTATTTCAGCTTTTGGGTTCTTCATTTCGGACTGGTTCTTTTTAATGTTTTCTGTCTCCATTTTTATGTTGCTTATCTCTTTGTTGAAGTTCTGAGATCATTGAGCATCCTTATAACCAGTGTTTTGAACTCTGCATCTGGTAGATTGCTTGTTTCCATTTCGTTTAGTTCTTTTTCTGGAGCTTTGTTCTATTCTTTCATTTGGGACATGTTTCTTGGTCTGCCCATTTTAGCTGCCTCCCTGTGTTTGTTTCTGTGTATTAGGTAGAGTTGCTATGTCTTCTTGTCTTGGTAGAGTAGCTTATATATTAGGTGTCCTGTGGGCCCACTGATGCACTCTCCCTGTTCACCTGAGCCAGGCGCTGCAGGTGTGTCCCTTGTATGGGTTGTGTTTGCCCTCCTGTTGGAGTTGAGTCTTAGTTGCTGTTTGCACTTTAATGAGAGGGATCGCCCCTCAGGCCGATTAGTTGTGAGGACTAGCTGTGACTGCAGGAGAGGAGCTGTTGTGCAGGGGCTGACCCTTTGGAGCAGGACTGTGTTAGCAGGGCTCTGGAGGTGCTGGGTGGTACTTCAGCGCAGTGTGAAGTTGGCTGCCTGGCATTACCAACCTAAGGCTTCCTGCAGGAGGCCCTGCCTCAGACCAAGTTCAGCTGCTGTTTGTGTCCTGACAGGAGCCACCTGGCATGAGCCACAAAGCAATCTACAGATTTCTTCAACCGTCACTGGGCTCGGAGGTTCCTGGGAGAGGCTAAGCTGCAAACTGATGCTGGCTGCAGCTAGTACTGGGCTTGAGTTGCTTAGCAAGATGTACAAGGCATGCAGAGGCCAGATGTTGATTGTTTGGGGTTTGTGAACCTTTGAGAAATTTTAGGGAGGTCTGAAGTATATGCCAAAACAAGCCATTTATATGGAAAAGCCACTAGGAGTGGCTTGGGTTGGTCTACAAATGTGGGCTCTCAGAATCACCAAGGTGGGGTGAACAGTGTTAGTCACGTTGATGGAGACTCAGATATGGCCGCCTGCACACTGGGAGTGTGGCTCAACAAAGGAATGATGACTTCCTCTAGCACTTCTATCTGGGAGAAAGCTGCTCCTCTAACCCTCGCCTTGAAACAAGACAATTCAGTTCCTTCTTATATGTTCCTGACATTTTTTGAGTGGCTGCCCCAATTGCTGGAGCTCAGAGCGAGTGAGTCTGTCAGCAGGTAAGTCCATGCACAGATACCCTGGGACTCCAGCCCTCTGTCTCACTGAACCACAATCTCCATTGTTTTTCACAGCCAGTAGTTGTGGAGACTTCTCTACTGGCACTGAAACTCTGGGCTAGGGAACCTGGGATGGGGCTAGGACCCGTTGTTCCTCAGAGGGGACCTCTGTAGCTGAGATAGCCCTCCCAGTTTTTAACTACTACCATGGGTATGGTGACCAGTCCATTCTGCTTTTCTACCCCTCCTATCAGTCTCAAAGTGGCTTAGTTGTAAGACTTCTTTCTTCAGTTCAGCTAGACTTCAGGCAATTCGCAGTGATGGTTGTTTTGTAGTTAAGTTTAATTTTGATCTGGTTGTGGGAAGAGGCAGGCACAGTGTACCTACTCTGCCATCTGACTGGAAGTTTGCCACATATGCTTTATCATTCTTTCTCTCTCTCTATTTTTTTCTTACTGAAACATTTGAGAGTAAGTTGCAAATATAATGCCCATTTATCCCTAAATACCTCAGTGTACATTTCCTAAGAATAAGGACATTTACTTACATAAGTATTGTACAGTGATCAAAATCAGGAAATAAACATTTGTACAATACTATTTTTAAATCTTTAGGCATTATTTAAATTTTCACCAGTTCGTTCCATATAGCATTATTTTTTCTTTTCCTATCCAGGGTCATGCATTGCATTTACTTTTTATGTTTCTTTAGTGTTCTTGTTTTCTTGAATCTGGAACTGAACCATTCCTAAGTGTTTTTTTCCTTTTATATTAACATTTTTGAAGAATACCAGCAATTTATTTTGAAGAATGTCTCTCAAATTGGGTTTGTGTGATGTGTCATCATGATTAGATTTAGGATATGCATTTTTAACATGCTGTATAAGTGATGTCTCCTTAGAGTGCATCATGTAAGGATGTACATAATGGATGTTCCATTATTTGTGATGTTTTCTTTGATCACTTGGTTAAAGTGGTTCTTTTTCTTAACACAGCCTAGTCTCCTACAGTGGAGCCATTTAATATATAAAAAATATTTGAGGGCTTTACCTGCATTAATTTGAGAGAGATCAGCTGCTGTTTAGTAAATAATACAATTTGAATCATTGTAATGAATTATAATAGTCACTGATGAATTTGAATAACAGTGATCAAGACGTGCCTGGGCATTTATCCAATCACATTAAAGATCACTGTAAAGCTATAGTAATCAAAAAAGTATGGTGTTGGCTATTGAATAAACTAGGGAAAAAAAACTTTTAAAAGAGCAGACTCAAATATATAAAGTATTTGCCATATGATGAAGGTTATATTTTAGATTAGGGGAAAGAAGATAGATTAGTTAATATATACGGGGAAAGTAATTAGGACCAGAATGTGTCTGGCACACTCAGTTGCAAAAACCCATAATCTTCTCTAGCTAGTCTGAGTAGAAAGGAATTTGTTACGTGGACTGAGGAAAAAAAAGACTGTACTTCCAGGAATTTTAAAAAAGCAAAAAAAGGACTGGCCTGGTTGAAATTCTGGACCTACCAAACATTGGTTATGTAAACTTTGGCTTAACCTCTCTTTGGTTAATTTCTAAATCTCTAATATACAGGTAATTTAAATACCTTTTTATAGGTCAAAACCATTTGCATTTGGCAGTTTCATAGGGTCTGTCTCATAATTCTAGGTTTGTGAAGAATAAATGAGTGCGTGCAGCACCAAATTAATGTTCAATACACATTAGCAATATATTATTTTTCAATATAGTTCTATTAAAATAGCAAAAATATATCAGCATGATTATTCATTACATTCTAAAATGAAATAATTGTTTTCAAGTTGGATATATAATACCTCCTATTTGATATTATCATTTGTAGTTTTGTGTAATTTTCAAACATAACCAAAATTTTTATAAATATATATAGCTATATATATACATTTGTATACACACAATCTCCAAATATATATAGTAATATAATATCTGGTATAACTAATTTTCACATAAAGAATTTATAAAATGTTAATAATGCCATAGAGGTGATTGAAAAGTCTCGGGTTGGTTTGCCTTGACACTGAATGATATTGGACCCTATGCTATGATTTCTTGTGTTTTTTTAAATAGTTGTTTTCTTATTGCTGAGTAGTTCTTGCTTACTTTAGCTTTACCTGAGCCGTTTTTAAATTTATTGCTTTTCATTTTCTATGGATTGGATAACCAAATTATTTTGATTTGTACTTCTAATAGACTTAGTTCAGTGGTAGCTTGTGAGGGCCAGAGGAACCTTCCTAAAAATAAGTAGTTTTCATACTTAGTACTTTAACTTTATGGTTTAACTTTATGACTGTTATGAGCTCCTTTTTTGGTCATCTTCTGGTGGCTCAATTCTGGTCGGTTGAAGTTGAAAAAAACTTCTATCGGAATTAGGCATATTATACAATAAAATGCTTCGTCTTTGCTTTCTTGATGAGTAAATAATTTCCTAATTTTTTATTTTTAGACATTTGATTTACAGTTATCTTATTCGTAGGAAGTTTTTCCCTAACTTAATTGTTGCAATACAGATTTTTAATGAAGAGTCCTCTGAAAATGGCAGTATTTGGAAATGGGTATGCTATGGTATTGACACATCCTGAAGTCAGACATCAGTGTGGGAGAGCCTGCTTTATGATAACTCAGATTTTCTATTTCATGTCTTCAGTGGGCAGGTACAAATTACATTTGTAATCTCCCACTTAGATTTTCAACCCATGTTTGTGTACTTATTCTATTCTTCCTATTCACTCTGGTAGGGAAGTCTTATTTTCTGAGAGTTTAGTGTTTTAAGAACATAAGGCAAGTAAATGATAGAGCGAGTATTCAGATTTTGAGGCAAACTTTTATTCTCATACATGTTTTGGATCTTATGTAGTTATGCCTCACATCATTTAGAACTAGAAAATTTTAAGGTACTAATTTTGTAGATATGTTTATAATCAAAGAACTAAGGTTTATAATTGAGATTTTGTATTTGCAATTGTTAAAGTTTTCTTTACTACATATTTATTTTGTATTATTTTTTTTACTTTTTTATTGTAAAACTAAAACAAATATAGAAACCCACATAAAACAGATGTAGAACTTAGCAAATTATGAAGTGAACACCCTTGTAACCACAATCTAGAACAAGAAATAGAAATTTATCAGTCTGGAAGCTCCTACATATGCACATCCCAATCACAGTGTCTTCTCTCCAGAAGTTATCTACCAATCCTGACTTTTGTAGCAATCACTTTCATTTGTCCTTACAGTTTTTATCTCATAAGTGTTCATTGTAGGCACTAGAGTTTAGTCTTACTCTTTTTTTTAAAAAGTATTTGAAATGCATCTTCATTATGATCTGATTATAAAAGGAATGAGAAATTACAATAATAAAAAATTAAATCACTAATATGATGGTACCTCAAGCAGAGGGTGGACTTGGCAGGCACCAGAGCCCTGCTAAAGCAAATCCCGCTCCATGTGGCCAGCCCGCGCATAACAGCTTGTCCTCTGTAGTCATGGCCAATCCTCACAGCCAGTCAGCCTGAGGGTCAGTCGCATCTACTGATGTGCAACAGCAATCAAGGCTCAACTACAACAAGAGAACACACACAGCCCACACAAGGGACACCCCTGGAAGACCTGGCTCAAGTAAACAGGGAAAATGTGCTACTGGGCCCCACAGGATACCCAGTACATAAGTCTACTCTGCCAACACTGGGAACGTAGCAGATCTGCTGAATACATAGAAACAAACACAGGGAGACAGCCAAAATGAGGGGACAAAGAAACATGTCCCAAATGAAACAATGGGAGATACAGAGTTCAAAACACTGATTATAAGGATGCTCTGTGAACTAGGGGAAGAAGAATAGATTTCAGTGAGAACTTGGCAAAGAGATTGGAAACATGAACAAGGAGATAGAAAACATATAAAAAAAAAGTCAGAAATGAAGAATACATTAGATGGAATTAACAGCAGATTATATGAAGCAGAGGATGGATTCCACAATTTGGAAGATGAGGTAGAGGAAAACACCCAGTTGGAACAGCAAAAAGGAAAAAGATGAGGATAGTTTAAGGGACCTCTGAGACAACATCAAGCATTAACAACATTCACATCATAGGGGTACCAGAAGACGATGAGAGAGCAAGGGATAGAAAATCTGAAAAAAAATAATGACTGAAAACTTCCCTAACCCGGCAAAGGAAATAGACATTACAAGTCCAAGAAATGCAGAGAGTCTCAAAAAAGATGAACCACACCCAGATATATAATAATTAAAATGCCAAAGGTTTAAGACAGAATCTTAAAAGCAGCAAGAGAAAAGCAGTTTTAACTACAAGAGAACTTTTCATAAGACTGTACACTGATTTCTTAACAGAAATTTTGCAGGAAAGAAGGTTTTGGCATGAAATATTCGGTGATGAAAAGCAAGGACCTACAACCAAGATTACTCTGCCTAGCAAGGCTATCATTTGGAGTCGAAGGAGAGTTAAAGAACTTCCCAGACAAGAAAAAGCTGGAGTTCATTACCACCAGTATTACAAAAAATGTTAAACCAATAATACAAGAAATGTTAAAGGGACTTCTTTAAGAAGGGAAAAAGTAAAAACTATGAATAAGAAAATAGCACAAATGAAAAGAATTTTCACTAACAAAGGGAAAACATAATAAAAGCAGAAGATGGGTTAAAATTCAAAAGTAGGAAGAGCATTCGTAATTAGAACAGTAAATTAGGGGTTACAAACAAACACAAAAGTAAAAAAAAATGACAAAAACATAAATGTGGAGCGGGTTGGTAAAAATGATAGTGATTTTAGAATTTGTTCGAACTTAAGCAGCTATCAACTTAAAATAGACTGCTGTAAACATAGTTTGGTATATATGAAACACATGGTAACCACACACCAAAACTCTGCAAGAGATATGCAAGAAATAAAGAGAAAGAAATCCAAACACAGCACTACAGAAAATCCACAGAGAGAAGAGAGCAAGAGAATAAGAAAGGCACAGAGAAGTACAAAAAAACAATCAGAAAACAATAAAAAGGCAATAACTACATACATATCAGTTACTTTAAATGTAAATAAATGCTCCAGTCAAAACGCGAATGGATAAAGAGGCAGTGGTACATATATATAATTGAATATTACTTGCTCATAAAAAAATGAAATATTAACCATTTGCAACAACATGGATATACCTAGAGGGTATTATGCTAAGTGAAATAAGTCAGAGAAAGACAAATATATGATTTCACTTAATATGTGGACTCTCAAAAACAAAATGAACAAAATGATAGTTGCCAGATGAGAGGGAGTTTGGGGGCTGGGTGAAAAGGGGGAAGGGATTAAGAAATACAAATTAGCAGTTACAAAATAGTCATGGTGATGTAAAGTACAGCTTGAGAATATAGTCCGTAATATTGTAATAACTGCATGTGGTGTCAAGTGGGTGCAAGACTTACCTGGGGCGAGGGGAGGGATCACTTTGCAAGTTATATAAATGTCTAACCACTGTGCTGTACACCTGAAGCCAATATAGTATTGAATGTCGATTGTAATTGAAAATTTAAAAAAGTGTTAAAGAAGTCGATGGAAAATTATAAGAAACAGATGGCCCTGACCCTTTAGAAATGAAGGTCAAGGTCATTCAAACAAGCAAAAACCACAACCAGCTCAAGTGCTTGCCAAAGGCAAAGGGAATATTTAGTGGGCAATGGATGAAGGTAGTCTTAAATACAAGCTGCAGAAGAGTGACCAGCTGCAAAAGCATTGATTTGGTTGTTATAATTCTTTCTTATTCTGTTATAGAGTGTGTATATTTTATGTTACTTAAGTTTACATGAATGTTTAAAAAATAAAAGATCGACATGTGAAAAAAACAATCATTGTAATATTACTTGGCCATAAAAAAGAATAGGTTTTAAGTACTAAATGATAAAAGTGAAGCTTTTAAGAGTTTAAGAAAGAAAGGGTTCAATGTTGAATAGACGGAGGAACTTCGCAGAGGTGAGACCTATAGTGTGGGTCCTGAAGGTAGGATTTGGGAAGGTGGTTGAAGTCAATTCAGACCAGAAAAGGAGCTGAATGAGCATTATCTGCACAACAATGAGGAAATTGGTTTGGATGGAATCTCATGTTGATATGAACTGGAGTAGTTTGAAAGTAACTAAACCAGTGTTTTAATTCATCTGTCTTTTGTAATAAGGTTTAAAGTCATTGTTTAAAGTATGACATGCCTAAAGGGATCAGTTCTAATTATTAAATAACTTGGGTGTTTAAAATCTGCAAATAAAATATTATTAGAAATATTGAAATCTTTATCCTTCCAGGGAGGTTACTTACTTTCTCATTGAAACATGAAATTTAAGTTTTATAACTGCTCTTGGTACTGCATAATGTGTTGCCAGTGTTCTGAGTAGGGTAAGATTTACCCTTTGTCTTGATGGGTAATATAAACTTAGGCTGGCAGCAAACAGTAATATTTTCTTCCCAGACACATAATAACCCACTTAAAAATGGTATGTAAATATATATAATGGCTTTCTTTAGAGTCATCATGGCACTTGATTACTTTGGGGCCTTTTTGATCATCTGTTAAGATTATAATGTTTTTGTTGTTTTAATTTCTTAATGAAAAATTGCATATTTTACATACAGAGTGATATTTGGTGTTTGAAATTTGAACTAGTGTATATTTAAAGTCACTTTAAATGAGTTAAATGATAGACTTCTAAATTTACATTTCAATACCCTTTAAAATTTTTATTTAACTTTCACATTTTAAAAAGGGAAATATATTTATTTAAAAATATACTGCAATAAATGTTTTTAGCTATATATGTTTTATCATAAAAAAATCAGAATATTTTATAAACATTTGAGACTGTTTTGGGGGTCATTTTAGAAAGCTTCCCAAGTCGTTGCTAAAATTCTATCTTAATTTTCTTCTCATTAGTACTGTTTTCTTTCCATTTAACGTTATACTAACATGATATTGACAGATCCTTTTAGTACCACAGTAAAGCAAGTTGTTATTTCTTTCATGCATTTCTGTATCTTCATAACATTTTCCAGTGTTTCTTCTAGGGCATTGTACCATTGTATTGTTCAAGGTTTGGGAATAGAAAAGCATATCTGCAGATATTTTTTAAGTAGCTCCTGGAGAAAGGAATTGGAATTACTGTGTAGTAGTAAAGCACTGGAATAGGAGTTTGGAGGCCTGTGTTCTAGTCCTGGCTCTGCTCTGTGTTATATAACCTTGGAATTCAGTTTCTGCATTCTCACTTGGCTTATTTGATCTCCAGGTCACCTAATATAGTTACGTTGTTTTATGCTATGGTTCTGCAAACAAGTCAGCATGTTAGTGTAAAACATCAAGAACGAATTGTTGAAATACCTTAAATGTTAAAATCTTATAGTTTCCACTCCTTTTAATGTAAACTTTAATTGAAGTATAGCATATGTACAGAGAAGGTACACAGATCGTACCACAAATCATAAAACATTACCAGAATCCCAGAAGCCCTAGATGACTTGGTCACTTCTGTTTCTCCCCTGTCTGAGGGTAATTGTTATCTTGACATCTATCACTGTAGATTAATTTTGGTTGTTTTGAAATCATTCAGTGTGGCATCTTGTGTTTGGCTTGTTTTTCTCAGCATTATATTTGAAGATTTGTAGAACTGTAGTATGTTGATTTTCATTGCTGAGTGGAGTTCCTTTTTATAAATATATAATTGATTTAGCCAATGCCCTGTTGGATTTAAAAAAAAAAAAAAGGTAAACTGAGCTATATTAAAGTTAAGTTTAACTTTAAGGGAAAAAAAACAAGTAAATTGAAAAAGGAAAAAAAATAAATTGAACTACATTAAAGTTAAAACTTCTGAAAGCTTTTTTAATCATCAGTGATTGACTCTTTCCAGTTTATATTCATATATCATTTGAGTTACAAATGGATACTTGAGTTTAGTTAAATTAGTCTAAATCTTTGTTGCCTTTATTGGAAGAAAGCAATAGTTTGATCATTGTTTTAACGCATACATGTAAAAGAAATAAAAGATTAATAAGGGCAATAAATAGCTTCTAAGTTTTCAGTTCTAGGACATATACAGGAATTCCAGTTTTAATTCCTATTTTATAACTAGTTACAAGGTACTTTTGTGTTTTCTTAAAACTAGTATAAAATTAAGGGTATTTATTGACTAGATTGTTATTTAGATACATTAAGTTAATGTTCATAACATTCTCACAATTATATGAGCTGAATGTGTAGGATTTTTATATTTCATCAACATTTCTGGATTACTCGTAATGTATGTAGTCATAGAACTTTGCTTTATTGTTTATATCGAGTGTTGTATTCAATGGTGGATAACACAAATTTGTGATTCCTAAAATTTTTCCCAGTAAGTCAATGAAAACCAAATGTAGAGGCTTCAGACATTTATCATTTTAGATTCAGTTCATTCTCTTACAGTAACTCTTTAATATGGCAGAAACTTGGGTGGGAGTCACACATCACTGACAAAATGTCAGACAGTGGATTCAGTATGAACTTAAATAGCAAAAATTATATCCAACACATTTATTCTGTAGATATCACCCAAAATGTAAAAATTTAATGGTTTAAGAAATGATCTGTTACCTATTGCATGGCTGATTTTTTAATATATACAGTGGAGTTTGAATATTTGAATAGGCTAGGCAGAGTTATTCTGATTTAGCCTTTTCCTTTATCTTTTTATTCTCACCTGCTTAGCCTAGAGTTTACAGGGTGCTTTTCTGTTTTTCAGTTAATTGAAAATGGATCAGTTAAAGTGAAAGATTTGGACTAAATATTTACTGTTTAACCTGCCTTATTCTGGTTTTTAAAAAAACACCCAAAATTTAGTGGCTTTTAAAACATTCATGTTATATTTCACATTACTGTGGGTCAGAAATTTGGGCAGAGTTTAGGCAGTTCTTCTCTATTAAGGTCGCTTGGTGATATTCCACTGCAAGGTCAGGCAGTTTTATTTACATGTCTGATGCATGTCTACATGGCTGGCAGAGGCTGGATTTAGCTGGGGCTGCCGAACTTGAGTACATATATGTGGCCTCTCTAGCATGGTGGTTCAGAGTAGACTTAAATGGCAGCTCAGTACTCCTGGAGAAAGAAACCAGAGTCTTAAAATCTGCAAGATTTGTTAATACCTAGTCCTGAATGTTAGGCATCTTCCGTAGGTCAAAAGCAAGTTACAAGGCTAGCCCGATTCAAAGGAGAGGGCAACACAAGGCATGAATACTGCAAAGCATGGTTTATTTTTTGCAGGGAGTGCGCAGAGGTGGGATGGAATTCCTCTTTGGAGACTAGCTATACTGCAGGATCTAAGAGTCTAACTCTGCTTAGTATATATAGAACTTATTATTTTTTTAATAGAATGTATTCAGATCATATAATTCAAGCTGATTTTTGTAAAATTCGGCTACATTAATATTTTTATTTCCCTATAAAAAGTTTCCAGAGTACTCTACAATTTATATTTTCCCCTAGAAGTGTGTCTATCTCAGATACAGTTTTATTGTGAAAAATATTTAATATACAGAAAAGATGAGAGATTTACAGTGAACATGTACATATCTACCACTTAGATTCTGTAATTAACATTTTGCTATCCTTGTATTATCACATGTCTATGCATTGTCGATCTGTCTTATTTTCTGATGAATTTAAAAATAAATTGCAGGTACTCAGATATAGATTTAAATTACTTTTTCACCTTTTTACCTTGGAGGATGGTCAGAAAATAAAGGATTTCTATTACTGTATCTTCTCTGAGAACTTACCTATTGGGAACTTTTCAGCCTGCCTTATTCATGACCTATTCAACTAAACTTTGGTTTAGTTTTTTACAGCTCTTACTCCTGGTAGTCTCACTAAGATTTTTGGAGGAGCAGCTATCATTTTTTAAAAAATTATAAAAACAATCATCCATAATCTCAGTATAAGCACAACTGATCTCATTTATATGTTCCCTATTTTTCTATTTAATGTATTTTATAGTTATTGCTAGTGCATATAGTTAAAAATCTTTTTAAAAATAGGTGAAGTTTTTGGATTATTATAGCCTGATAATTAATGAGTGTTTGATATTTCATTGGATGTCTGGACCACTATTTTTTAAGAATGCTGCTATTGGACAGTTATGTTGCTTTCCAATTGAGAAAAGCTTTTGAACCCAATGAAATGTAATTGCTTATTGTCTGAAATTGGTTATATGCAAAGTTTATCCTATCCCTCTGACTCACCCAATCATAAGAGTTGAAACTGATGAAACAGCAGAAAAATAAAGGAGTTGGAAGGAAGGTCAACTTCAGTCCTGGTTGACTTTAAAACTGGAACAAATAAGGAAGTTAGAAAAAAATTATATTTTCAATTTTGATGAAACATTTTTATCAAGTAAATTTTCGTTTTACCAGTATTCTGACAGAGTTGAGCTGAGTAAATTTCCTGTTTAAAGTTTACCTGTAAATTTAAGCATATTAGAAACCTTTTGTGTCAAGTACAAACTAGATATGTCTATTAACATGTCTAATGAATTTTATTCCTATTTGCTATGTAACTGTGAACTCTAAGAAGCAGTAACCAGTTCGTTCACTATCACTTGCTAATATATACTTACATAAGTGTAGTTTCAAATTTTTCACCTAGTTTGAGCATAATTAGCTAATTAGAGAGGGATATTTAAACAAATTGAATTTTCTAATAGGGATACAATGTCTTGTGGAAGGTAATTTAGGAATTCTCCTACAGGATTATACTTAACATATCAAGACAAGCCTCTTACTAAGAGTTTTCAGAGGAAGCAGTTCTTGATTGTCATAGTTCATTCTTTAATAAATTAACCTTTACTGTCAAAGAAAACTTACATTCTTTCTTCCTGTTATATATTGACTATATTTTATCTTGTTGATGGCTCTCTGTGGTTACTATTTTTCATATAGTAACTTTAGTTACTTGAAACCTAACATTTATTTTTTAGGCTTCACCATGCTTGAATTAAGTTATTTACATAATACAGACTGACTTAAACAGCACTTTCTACCCATGAAAAAGATGGTCTTTGGAGAATTTTTAAAATATGCTTCTGGACTACATTTAGTTATGTTTGTTGTGTACATACATTCATTGTCCTAAGGAGCAATTAGTTAATTTGAACTACATTGCTTAATTGCTGGGATTGTCTTTAGAACATTTGTGCATGTATCAGGTCTATCAACAAATGTTATAGCAAAATGTCTCACTAGAGAAAATGGTCTGGATTTGCTGACTTTTGAATGTGTAGATTTACTTTGAGAAAGACATGGGGAATTTGATCTGGACACTCATCATCTCACTTTTGGAAAATATCTCTAAAGTTAGATTGATCCTGGGATTAATTTAGGGGTCTGAGTCAGATCTGGGGTGATCCCAGAAGATTGTATTTCCTCTGTTTACAGTGTAGGCTCTAGGATATCCCATGTATTCTATACTTGAGAATTACTCCTTGTAATCTCATTTATATGGATCCTCCTAAACCTGTCTGAAGAGAATAGAAGGATGAAGGAAAGAATGAAATTTGTCCCATCGTGTTTATTTTGGTATCAACTTTTTATACTTGGTTCTTATCCACATAGCATAATAAAATTCCATACTAGGAATGCATGGATACTCCTTTAAATTTTGAGGATGATTTACTTTGACAAAAGAATATTTGAGTTTTGAATTTTAGTTAGTAGTATGGTAGTGGGTTATCCTTTTTTTCCCCTGAAGTCAATGAAAATATTTTTCTATCGGAAATATTTTTTGTAATTGATTTGTAGGTATTCTTTGTATATTCAGGATGTTTCAACTACTTTCCCCTATTGCATTTTGCCTTTTCACTCTTAATGGTATCTTTTTATGAATAGACATTCTCAATTTTAAGATAGGTTCTGCTATCAATCTTTTCCTTTACCAGTAGCGATTTCTGAGTTTTGTTCAACTGTGTTCTAAAAGCTTTATTGTTTGTCTTTCACATTTGAATCTGCAATTCACCTGAAACTGATTGTCGTATATGCTGTGATGTAAGAGTCAAGTTTCTTTTTTTTCCCCCTACATATGGAGAGCCGTTTGACCCAGCATTATCTATTGTTATGATTCGTTTCCCCAGATCTCCAAAGTGTCACCTTTGGTCTTTATATGAGTGTGTTTATTTTGAGGTTCTCTTTTTAGTTCCATGAGTCTATTTGTCTTAATTACTATCGTTTCATGATGTCTTGATAACTAAAAGTGCAACAGTGTCTACCTTTTTCCTTCAAGAGAGTTTATTCTTGACCCTTTGTTTTTTTTCATATAAACTTTAGAATAAATTATTAAATTCCATGCACATGTACACCAAAACATACATACATGCATGCAGACACAGAATTTTCTTTGTATTGCATTAAATTTCCAAGGAGTTTTGGTAAAGTGTTATATTTTCATTGAATCTTCAATCAATGAACATAGCATATGTAATTATTTAGGTCTTTAATTTCTCTTGACAACAGTTACTAGTTTTATATTTAGAGGTCTTGAACTTTGTTTATTATTTTTATTCCTAGATATTTATTATTTGTTAATACTACTGTAAATGATATCTTTAAAAGTTTTTTCTTTTTTTGTTCATTGATAAGATATAGTAAAAGTTAATTTTGTGTGTTGGCCTTTGTTCATCTACCTTGCTAAACTTGCTGTTAATTCTTATAAACTGTTTATATATTTTGGGGATTTTTATATACATAATTATATGTATATATGTCTGTGAGTGGTTTTATTTCTCCTTTTCTAATCTTTATTTCTCTTATTGAACTGAATAGGATTGTAGCACAGAATAGAAGTGGTGAGTGTTTTTTGTTCCTTATCTTAAAAGAAAAGCTTTTAATACTTCAACATTAAA
Source organism: Pteropus alecto (assembly GCF_000325575.1). Lineage (NCBI taxonomy): Eukaryota > Metazoa > Chordata > Mammalia > Chiroptera > Pteropodidae > Pteropus > Pteropus alecto. The sequence goes on along the minus strand of NW_006434709.1, from coordinate 22,867,854 downwards.
TATGATGTTGTACTGTTTTGTTTGTTTGTTTTTGTCATATGCCTGTTCCAGTTACTGTGGCTGCATAACCAGTTAAAAATTTAGTGACGTAAAGCAATCACTTATGATCATGGATTCTTTGGATTAGGGATTTAGATAGGGTTTGCCATGGAAGGCATTTCTCTGTTCTCTGTTCTCTGTTGTCTGAGGCTGTGGCTGCAAGATGCAAAGGCATCTTGGGAAGGAATCATATGAAGACTCCTTTACTCATATTGATGTTGTTGATTCTGGCCCTGAGCAGGGAGCCTCATTTCCTCTCCACTGGAGTCCTTCCATGTGGCCTCTTCCTGTGGGCTAGTGTGAACTTCTTCACAGCATGGTGGCTGGTTTCTCCTAAAGCAAGCATTTCCAAAGAGAGAAAAAGCCAGGTAGAAGCCGTACCCTTCCTTTTTACAACCTAGTCTCAGAAGTCAAATATGCATCACTTTTACCCTGATTGGAGTAGTCAGAAGCCTTCACCCAAATACAAGAGAAGGGAACATAGACTCTGCTTTTTGGTGAAAAGGAGTGTCTTATCAGTCACTCCTTTAAGAAGAGTACTTAGGATGGCATACATACATACTTACATGTGTGTGTCTAGCTAGAGAGAAATGCAGAAAATATGATCTGCCATGGTGCCTTTTTATCAGATTAAGAATGTTCCCTTCTATCATAATACTTAACATACTTGTTTTGACTGGATATTAAGTTTTATGAAATGTTTTTTCTCTGTTGACATAAACATGATTTTACTTTCTGTTCGTGTGATAGATTTCATTGATTGTAATAAATTCAGCTTGGTTCTGATTTATTGTCTTTTAAATATATTATTGCATTTGGTTAGCTAATACTTTATTTTATTTTTATTTAATTTTTTTGAGGATTTTTGCATCTTCGAGAGTTCCTTGAGGGTAAAGACCAAATTCCACTTTTTGGCTCTTATAAAGAATGCTATTATGAACATTCATGTGCAAGATTATGTGTGGACATGTTTTCATTTCTCTTTGCCATATACCTAGTAGGGAATTGCTGTGTCATATGGTAACTCTGTGTTTAACTTTTTGAGGAACTTCTAGGCTGTTTTCCAAAGTGGCTTCACCATTTGCATTCTCGCCATCAGTGTATGAGGGGCTCATTTTTATCACAACCTCACCAACATTTTTTGTCATTTTGATTATAGCCTTCCTGATGGGTGTGAAGTGGCACTTTATTATGAATTTGTTTTTTGTGAATTTTTAAACGTATAAAATGTACCTAAAATTACATTTTACTGTTTTAAGCATTTTTAGATATAGTTTATAGTGTTATGCAATCATCCCCACTATCTGTTTTCAGAATGTTTTTATCGTTTCAAACAGAAACTCTATCCATTTAAAAATTACTCTACATTCCTCTCTCTTCTCAGTCTCTGGTAATCTCTGTTCTGCTTTCTCTATGAATTTGCCTGCTCTAGATACCTCATAAAAGTGGAATCATACAATATTTGTCCTTTTGTGTCTGGCTTATTATACTTAGCATAAGATTTTCAAGGTTTACCCATGCTGTAGCACGTGTCAGAATTTTTTGGCTTTTTAAGGCTGAATGATATTTCATTGTATGTATAGATCACATTTGTTTATCCATTCATCTGTGGATAGACATTTGGGTAGTTTCTGCCTTTTCGCTATTGTGAATAATGCTGCTATGAACATTGGTGTACAAGTATTTGTTTTAGTATCTGCTTTCAATTCTTTTGGGTACATATACCGAGAAGTGGAATTGCCAGATTGTATGTTTAACTTTTTGAGGAACCATTAGAATGTCTGGCACAGAAGCTACATGATTTTACATTTCCTCTAGCAATATAGCAATATTAGCAGTTTGTATGTCTTTTTGAGAGAACAGCCTATTCAAGTCCTTGGCCTGTTTTTGAGAGTGGCATTGCTGGATTGTAGAATAAGTATACTTTCATATTTAGGAAGTCTTGCTAGATTATTCACCTAGGTAGTTTAGTAATGTACACTTCCCTTCAAAATGTTTGAAAGTTCTGATGCCAACATTTAGTGTTGTCAGAATTTACAGTTTTTGTTTATTTAATGGATGTGAAATGGTAGCTTCTGATTTTAATTTGTATGCCACTAATTACTAGTGAGGTTGATTCACCCTCCCAGGTCCTTTACCTGCAAATAGATGTTTGTCTATTCATGTCTTTTTCATGTTTTCCGTTAGGTTGATGTCTTACTCATCTGTAGGCAATAGTTATATATCTCTCATATGTTATATCTTTTTCCAATTTGTGCCTTTAATTTTTTTTTACTTTTTGAAGGTCAAAGAACTGATTTTGAATTTGTGCCTTGGGATTTAACATGGTACCTGACAAACTAGTCACTCAGTAAAATGTAAAATGAATAATTATTTTGTGGAAATCTAAACATTTTTAAAGAAATAATGCTACCTAAATGAAATGACAAATGAGTTATGTGTTAATTGTACCTTTATGGTTCTCTAATAGTGTATGGGATCTCCCCTATTGTTTGAATGTCTAGGCAAATGGATTAGAAAGGTAGAAAGCCAGTTTGGGCTTGGTCTGAAAATCATTTAAAGAAGAATTAATCTATTAGATCTTTTGGATACACTTATATTCTGAGATTAAATGCCTATCCGCACATAATTCTCAGCCAGAACACTTGGCCTGTGATGGATGGTAGCTGTATAAACATACAGTTTTGATTGTAGTATCAGGAGCCCACAAAATTTCTCTGAGGTTCAACAAAGGGAATCCCCTCAAAAAGAAGGTAAGATTTGTCTTGGATCTTTTACTGTTTTTTTCCACTTTCAGTTTTACATACATATGAAATAATGTTCCTTCTCTCCTAATTTTTTAAAGAATTATATCTGACCTGCTTTCAGAATACATATGGGCCTGTTAAGGCTGTTCCTTTTACTACCCCTCCCCAACAAGAAAAACCCTAAACTTGCTCATGGTCCAAATACTCAATTTTGTATGACATATTACAATACACATGCCCTTCAGTTACATAATTTTAGGAATTAAATTGATGAGTTTTTTAGATACAGCTTGTGGTGGTTAATTAATATGTTTCCTCTGGGTCTCTTGCTCTCCCTGCCTCCTCTCTCCTTTTTTAAAATAGGCATTATGTCCTTAGGGCTTACCATTTAAAAGTTAATATTCAATATTATATTGTTTAGGTTATATCTGTAATCTTGTTTAAAAGTCATATTTTTGTTCTGATGTTTTATAGGCATACATAGTGAACTCTCCAATTGCAATTGCCTTAAAAAAAATTCTTATCAATATTTTTTTAACAGAAAAATAGCTTGTTTTCGAAGCCAGGCTTTCATTCTTCCCTCCCATTAAAAACTGGCTAACTTGTTTCTTTGGGTCCTACTCTTTTCTGTATATATAACTGGGTAACTGTTGTATAATATTTATTTGTTTACATCTCTATCTCCCCCACTCAACTGTGTCTCCTGCTTCACATAGTAAAATTTAGGTATGAAACATCTATGCCTATTCTCATATATTCTTCCTTTGATACTTGGGTAAAACAGTGTCCCTTTTCAAGGCCCATTCTTTGGCCTGTGTTTTCTATTAGCCTTTCACATCTTTAACACTAGAGTTTTGCTCTGTCTACTAATCTGCCCTCTCATGTTAGTACAAATCACTTTGTCATTGGTTTCTTTTCCAGACCTTGTAATTATACTGCTCTTCCATCTTGAGGAAAAAATCTGCTATCAGTCTTACACACTCCCCTCCACTCATCCCATTTATTTTCCTTTTCCATCTTCAAATTCCTTAAAAGACTTCTTTGCCTCCCAGTTACAGTTCAGTGTGTTGCAGTCATTCTTATGTCCCCATCACTCTCCTTAAACTAATCTGTAAAGGTTCCATAATAATTGCCAAATCCAATGAACCATTTTCAGTCCTTGTCTTTTAATGTCTTTGCGGTCTTTGAAATATTGTCTCTTTTCATGAATCTGACTATTTTTATTCTATATTCTCTGCAGGTTCCTTTTCTTTTGGCTGCCCTTAATATAATCTTGGCCCTAGTCTCTTCTCACTTAGAGTCATCAGTTCTCATTACTCTAGCTGTCAGTTATATCCTAATATAGTTGCCAGCTGTACATCTCTAGTTCAGACCTGTCTTAAGCCGAAAACTTGTACTTTTGTTTATAGTGACCTCAAACTCAACAGGTCCAAAACCACTCATTAGTCTACTTTCTCATTTCCCACCTCGTTTTTTTGTTTCTTTATTCCCTATCTCAGTGAATGTTACCTAGCCATTTACTTAGTCATCCAAGTAGAAACATAGGAATCCTACTTTTCATTCCCTCATCTAAAAAAACGACTGTATTTCATCAGTTCTGTCTAGAATAGTATTTCTTAAATCAGTCCTTACATTTCTAATTTTTAGTGGGTAAATTTCTGGTAATAAAATTGGTTTTGATTCTCCCCAGCATCCTGAAAACTTTATATATATATATTAGAACTCAAATATTTGAATGAACGAGTGAATGAATGGATGAATAGGCCTTTTGGGAAAGATATTTGACTGTAATAGAAAAAAGAAAAAATGATTCTTGAACATAGAAATGAAGCTGAGATAGAAATCACACATTTTCTGGCCTGAAATCAGATTTTGATTTGAGAATAAAAGAATGCCCAAGTTGTGTAATCTACAAAACAGTAGTACTCTACAAATGGGTGTGGTGAAAAGAAGTCCTGTATATTGTGATGTGTGACAGGAGCCTTTTTGTTACTTACTAGTTAGAAAGAACTTGATAACTTTTTGACAGCCTTTCTAACCTTAGGAGGCTGTGAGCAATCATTTAACTGGGCTACATTTACTATAAAGAAGAGTAGTTGACACTCGAATTATAAAACTACATCTTACATTTGTCTGCTGATTGAATAGGAAAACAGCACAATCTGCTTCATGGCTTCGCACCAATCAACAAGAAAATGAATGCATTCTTAGTCTGCCTGGCATACCACATTTCTATCATTTTTCCCATTCTGGCAGCTTTTACCTATGTGGTCTCTCCTAAATGTCCTTTGTTTCAAACGCATTGCACATTTCTCAACCTATACTTTGATGAAACTGTACCATCAATCAAAAGGGAAGTGCTTTCTCAAGTCTCACTTGAAGAACACTCTTTTTTTTTCATAAAGGCTTTTAATAAATACTTGGATCATTTGCTTCCCGTCTTTTGTCAACTTTGCTGTTTTGGTTTATTCTATCTCGATCTTTGTAGCACAACTCAGTGTTCAAATTGATTTAGGTTTCATCCATTTCACAATATTTTTTTTGATGTGTTTTTGGCAGTCATGTTTCTGTTTTACTTTGGGTTGGTTTAAATTTGCTTTTCTCAGTTATAAAACTTAAATGCAACAAATTCAGGAAATAAACTGTCAGTAGCTTTGTTTTGACACTTACCTCCATGAATTTGTTTGATTAGCTTTAAAAGTAGCTTTAGCAGTAGTTACCAAAAGAGTAAATACATGTTGCATTCATCAACTTTCACCTGGTTTTACATGGTTTTGTAAGACTCAAGATATTTATAATTTGAATTACCCTATACAGTTAAAATAATTTAAATGAGTGGTTTAAAATTGGAATAGCTAACCAGATGTAAATTGCTTATTATGGGTTACTTAGTAGGGCAGTCGTATTATTTTAAAATAATTTGGAAAGTTAGCGAATTAAAAATGACTTCTTATTCTTAATTACATTAATTATCTGTAGTGAAATGGTAATAAATCAGCCATGTTAGTCTTAACACTTAGGTTTTAAAAATCAGTGAAAGGTGATAATTCTTTCAATTTCTTTACAGCTCATATGGATTTCATTTTATTTTAAACAAAAGCAAAAGGAAAAAGGAAATAAGACTTGTCACTTTGCACGCATATTGTTTGTTTCCTAGTAGAGAAAATATTTCCTTTGGGGGCTTTAACTCTTATTTATAGAAACCATTTAGTACGTTTTGGTGTTTCAGTTTCAGAATGCAAAAACTATTTTTGTATTTGAAGCAATTGTACCTTACTTTTAGCCAAGTAAAAGAAGATCAGAAAAGTAGTGCCGGAGGACAACCAAATTATTGTAGTGAATCTTCATGTGGTACATTAATTCATGTGTTTCTGCCTACGCCTGGAGTTTAGCCACTCCCCAAAGCAGCCCAAGGTTTTTGTCTTATCCTACCCCCTTTTGCCTGTGTGCTCTGTTTGCTGTCTCTCCTTCAGTTTCTTTGTCTTTATAAATAAGTAGAAAACTTTTCTTTAGTTCAGAGAGCAAAGGGCCTGGAGAAGAGCTATCGTAAGGAGTTTTTATTTGTGCCAACATAGAAGTGCTTTGTGGTAGGCCATCTGGACTGGAGGATTTCCTCAGAATGTAAAGTATGTCGTGAGATTTAGAGAGCTGAGATTTGCTCTGAAACTAACTGGGAAGGCAGCAGGAAACGTAGACAGAATTGGTTTATATCGCTTGTAATGTAGATGGCAAGAATGGAAGACAGCTTTCCTGGTCTTGCTTCAGTGTATGGTTCCTCTACACTTATGAACTTCTGCATTGGTAATGTATCTGTCCTTTCCTGGGAATTCAGACCTGTCTCACAGGCTTTACTACTCGTGACAAAAGGAGTCTAAGGAGTTGGGAGTAATTCTAGATACTTTCCTTTTTCGTTTTTCTTTCTCCCTTTAAATATGTGTGTCAATACTGGCATAAATATTTGCTTACATACTTTCATAAATTCTTTAAGACTGTAATCACTATATAAACAAATATATTCCTGTTATGAGGTTTGAGTGGACTTTGCTCAACTTGTTCTTTCCCTGCCCTCTCCACAAAAGTTGGCCTTTATACTATTCTTGAGGGAAGAAATTAAAACAGCAGCTTTTAATGGAAAATAATAAAAAAAAGCACCTCTCTTATATAATAGCAAATCAGAAATTGTGTAATTAAGCTTGGTGTTTGCTTCTATGAAAGAAAAAAACCTCATCAAAAGCAGAATTACGTGAATATCTGTTTTTAATTCTGTATTGAATGGGAAAAGACCATTTTAATTGTGAATGAATTCCGGTTATAAAAGGAAGTTAAGTCCTGGGACCAGCCATAATGCTCAGAGTACTGTACCACAGTATTAAAATTTTTTTTTTACTTAATACAGTTACTCTTTTACTTCATGCTAGTTGGTCAGTTTTTAGTAAGAATATCTTACTAGAAAAAACAAAGTTGGTTTTTAAAAATAGAAAATAAGTCAATGACATTATTCATGTCATTTCATTGAAGCCAAAAATGATATTTTCACATAATCATATTGCTAACTGGAGGTAACTAATATTGTTATTTACTAAATAAATAAAAATCCAAGCTTTAACAGTTAAAATGTCTTATTTAATTAAAATTTCTTTGAGAGAAAAATTTGATTAGGAAAACATTAATTCCTGCACAAATATAAATATATCTTCATATGACCTGCTGTGTTTTTATGAATATATTTTCTTATGGTTTATTTCCAAAAACAAATTTTAGCTATTGTGGAATACATAGTGCATGACAATGACAATATAGTACTTAAATATTTCTGCCTTTATACGTCAGTACTTGAAGACAACCAATTTAATTTTAGAACAAAACAAAAAAATTTAAGTTGCTAAATGCTTTCTGATGTGAATCTAATGTGACAATCAGTTGTAATTCTGCTTTGTGTTTTGAAGAAATAATTTTTAAAGACCAAGTCTTCCTTTGGATGTATTGTATTGATTTTTGTGTCTCTTATTAGCCTGAGAATACCCCTTTTGAACATCATGATACTTATATTTTTACAGAAATGTTTCCATTCACTATGCATAAAAATCTACAAATTAAACAAACTTGTATTGAAAATTTGGGTGTATTACTAATAGGTTTACATCACAAATGAAGTTAGCTTTGCTTTTTTTTGCTGAGGAAATTTAATTTTGTTTATAAAGAATTTTATTTTGTAAAAATTCATCTAAAAGTATAAAGAAGCAAAAATCCTGAACTCTCACTTCTCAGAGACATACCTCTAGTCTCTCTATACACTGCGTGTTGTATATATACCTCTGGATGTTACAGTTTTACAGATATAGAATATACAGTAAATGTTGCCCTGCAGTTTTTTTCTCTCCATAGTATGTTGTTACTCTTACTAAACTTATGATTATAAATATACACCATCCTTTTTAAGGCCTGCATAGTATACCATAGTACAACCACTTACTTAATCAGTTGCCTTTTAATAGTCCTTTAGGCTACTGCTTTTTAAAAAACTATAAACAGTGCATAGTATTGTTGCTGTTTTCTCATGGGTCTTTAGCCATATTAGCTCCTCTAACCCTCTGATCCTGTGCCATTGTTATTCTACATAATAAGGCCTGCCCAATGTCTTTTTTTTTTTTTTTTACTTTTAATAATTTTTATTTTTCAGTTACAGTTGGCATACAATATTACATTAGTTTCAGGTGTACAACATAATGATTAGACATTTATGTAACATAGGAAGTGATCACCTCGATAAATCTAGTACCCATCTTATACCACACATAGTTATTACAGTATTGTTGACTATATTTCTTATGCTATACTTTACACCCCTACGACTATTTTGTAACTACCAATTTGTACTTCTTAATTCCTTCCCCTTTTTCACCCCTCCCAGCCTCCTTTCATTTGACAACCATCAAAATGTTCTCTGTATTCGTGAGTTTCTCTTTTGTTTGTTTTGTTTTTTAGATTCCACATATAATCTTATTGGCCTGCCCAGTGTCTTAACACAAGTGCTTTTGGAAGGGGAGATCAGAGACCATATAAAAATTTTTTAAAAATATTTGTTTTCTGGATAATATTTTATATCATATACTCTTTTGAAATGGACTGTTTTTTTCTCATATATTCATAGGTAGCAACTATTCTTAGGGTCATACCATCGCCCTCCAGTTTATCATTAAAGTCATTTGGTTTATGACATAAAACCTCAGTGTTCTTTGGAAAGGCAACTCCATTTTAATCTATTTTGGAATTTAATTTGCAAAAATGGTTTCATGTTCTCCAGAAAAATAAAGTAAGTAAATTAATTATGTAGGCTAGTCATCCTTGTCCCCCAACTTCTTTCAGAAGAGAAAAATCACTCAACTTCCTTTCCCCTGTAAAAAGCATAATACAATGTGTTTTAATTGTTTCTTACATAGATGTTCTGTAATCTGTGGACACTGCCTTATACTATCCCCTACCCTATACCATCTCAAGTAACTGTTGCCAGAAATTTTGTATATATTATTTCCTTGCTTTGTAGTTTTATTGTAAACAATAATTATTTACTTTTATATTTTTGAACTTCGTAAAAAGTTCATCTGGCTTGTTTTTTACACTCATCATTATATTCCTGAGATTTATATATGATGTTGCATTATAGCCCTAGTTTATTTTTACCATTCTGTAGTATTCTTTTGAATGTTTATATCACAATTTATTTATCCAATTTAGAGTTGGTGGACATTTAAGTTGTTTCCAGCTTGTTTCTATTATGAACTATGCTGTCGTGAACATTCTTGAACATGTCTCTTGGTGTGTGTGCAAGAGCAGAGATTGGGATACTGCCTGGCAGGCCACATGTTTTTATAAATAAAGTTTTATTGGAACATAGCCATACCCAATCATTTACATATTTCTTTAGCCATTTTTGTCTAATGAAGGCAGATCTGAGTATCTGCTACAGAGACTATATGTTCTGCAAAGCCTAACATATTTACTATCTGGCCTACTACCAAAAAGGATTGCCAGCCCTGCAGTAGGTCAGAGTGTGTGTATGTGTGTGTGTGTGTGTGTGCGCGCGCGCGCGACACACCCCACCCCCCCAGGAATAGAATTGCTGGGTCACAGAATGTGTGCATCTTCAGTGTTACCAAATGATGCCAAAATTGTCTCTCTCCCTCCCCTCCCCCAAGTCATTGAAACAGTTTACCTCCTATAAATAATGTGTGAGAGTTCATGTGAGTGTGCTCTGTATCCATGGGCACACTTGATATCGTCACACCTTAAATTTTTTGCCAGTTTGTGGCAGAAGTGTTTAGTCAAGGCCTTTGCCAATTTTTCTATAGAATTGTCTTTCTTATTGATTTGAAGGAATTCTTTATTCAGGATACTAATCTTTTACCACTTCTACATGTTACAGCAGTATTTTCCCAGTTTATAAATTGCTTTTGTTCTTTATTGTGTCTTTTAGTGAGCATACACTTCTAATTCTAATGTAGTTACATAATCAGTCTTTACTTTTATGAGTAGTGCTTTCTGCATCTTATTTAGGAACCTCCTCTCACAGGACATGAGAATATTGTTATTTTCTAAAGGTTTTATAATTTTGCTTTTAATTTCTTAATGTACTTGAATTTGATTTTTGTGTGTGGTGGAGATAGGGCCTTCAGTGTATACTTAATTTTAATGAATTTTCAAATTTTAATTTAACTTAGGAAGTTCAGCCATTATGTCTTCATTTTTCTTTTTTTTTCACTTTTGTTTTCACTTAGATGCTTTTTCTCCTTTTCCTCTGGGACTCCAGTGACAGAATATTAGCCCTGAGGCTGTGTTCATTTTTTCCCCCTTTCTTTGTAGATTGTATACATCATATGTATGATGTATGTGTGTATAATATACATAATATATTTTTTAAATAGAAGAAGTCCTAATTTCGAAAGTTATTTTCTCTTCTTATAAACAGTTCAAAAAGCTTGGTTGTCCAATATCCTATAATGTAGGCAATTAGATTGGAAAACGGTGTCGCTATAGACTGGCATAGTTAATCCTAACTGCAAAGAGAGAAACAAAAAGTTGCACGAAAGAATTAGAAATTTGAAAATGAGATACTTTCAGTTATTTAGTTAGAAATATAATAGCTTCGAAGGCATTATTTTATCACAGTGCTGCAGCACAAAATTAATGTTCTTAGTAAAGACTTAGTCATTTAGAAGTGACTGCATTATAATTATATGTCCTTATTTGGAAGACAAAATATTTTATTTTAGAAGGATTTACATAAAGTCATTAATATTCAAAGTATTATAGGCATGTTTTGTTCAGATATGCTAGATTGCCAGCTTTTTTATATTTAGAATACAGTGTATCTGCAGAGGTAACACATATTTCTTGACAATTCAGAAGACTAATTATGATTTACTTTAGGAAAAGCATAATGAACAGCTATTATTGTAGTTTTAAAACTATAATATTGAATATTAAAGTTTACTAATTACATGTAAATTTGCCTACACTTCTAATAAAAGAGACTTATTTATGATAATAGAGTAGACTTATGGATAAAGGTTTATCAACCTCCTTTTGTTGTTCTTCCATTCCCCCTTAATGTGTTTAAGAACCCTTGAGAATTCACTTATAGTTCATATTTTAACCCTTAAATCTGGAAGCTATTTTTAGGAACAGAGAAATAAGGAAAAGGAACTCATATACTTGGATTTAAAAGAGGAAGTGTAAAAAGCCCCAAGAAAATAGATATATTTTCATAACTGATATATTCCTAAAAAGTTCATTGTGAATGAGAGTGTGGCACATTAGAGATTGGGAGAGGGAAAAAAAGAACAAAGTTTACAAACTGGAAAGGGTAAGAGTTGAATTTTGTAGCATCTCTGAGGAGGGGGAACTCTAATCCCAGTTTGCTGTGTGACAGTGAGTAACTCACCTAATTTCCCAGTCTTAGCAGGAAGGGTTGTTGTTCTTTAAGGTAGTCTCTTTTCTAGCCATAGCAATAGATGAGTGCAAAGTTAATCGCCTTATACTCTAATAAATATATTCCTTTATAAAATTGGAACACTGTGCCTGGAGGAAACTTGCTTTAAAAAAATCAAGCTTCAGAAGCAATGCATTTTAGCTGAAATGTAAGTTTAGTAACTTATTATACATTTTTATTGTGAAATTCAAATAACGTAGAAATATTTGTATTAAAAAGCAAAAATTTCCCTTTACTCCATCCTTCCAATGCTACTGTCTTGGTCAGAAGTAACCCAATCACCAGTTTCATGTTTATGTTTCTAGACTTTTTTCTGTGTGTACACTATATACATATATAAGTATGAAGTTTTTTGCTTAATTTTTAGAAGTATGTTTTTGGTGTGTGTGTATTTTAATAAATAAGTCAGCACATATTGTTTTGCAATTTGCTTATTCCTCCTAAGTTGTCTTATAGGTCTTTCTAATTTTTAGTTTATACGCCTACCACATTGTTTTTAGTTGTTACATGGTATTCTTTGGTGTGAACATATAGTTTATTGACCCATCCATGGACTTTAGGTCATTTCCCATTTTGTAGCAATAATAAAGAGTATAGTAAAGAACACCACCATAGAGGATAATAACTTATTGAATCCTCAGTATATGGCAGTGCTGTGCATTATTTCATCTAACAATCCCAGGTTTGAGGTAAGTAGTAATTAGCATGAAGAAATTACACATGAGGAAATCAAAGAGCTGCTAAGTAGCAAACAAATTTACTCAAGCAGTGTAACACTACAGCTCACATACAGTTCTCTTTTGGTTTTCCCAGCTTTTATTGGTTTTCCAAAGAAATTCTTGCCCCCAAAAGGTAAGATTTATGACAGGACGGGTTATAGAATTTTAGAGCTATAAGGAACTGTTGAAATCAACTACTGTACTCTTTTGTATCTCCATTGTAACTCAGTAGATCATCCAAACTGGGAAACTTGAGAGTGGAAGAAGGAGCATTATGGTAATATTTATACTGAGATAGCAGACTTATTTGTCCTGGACAAATTGAGACACATAGACACTTAAATTTTAACGTAGGCCGTCATCACCTTTCATATGATTACTGCAGTAGCATCCTACTTGGTCTCCTAGCATTTGCTCTTATCCTGTTTCAATCCATTCTCACCCAGCAGCCAAAATGACCTTTTTAAAACAAAAATCTTACTAGATCACTCAGTAGTTTAAACTTTTCAGTGGCTTCGTGGGAGGGAAAAAAAATTTGCCCTCCTGTGGTTATTTTAGAGTAAAGAACATTTAAATGGTGAGTCAAGAGTTATTGTATTTGAGTCTCAGATATCAAGGTAGTTTGGTGACCTTGGGCAAGCTATTCAGCTTCAAATCTGTTTTTCTCAAATACAAAATAGAGATAGTATGAGGAGGGGGTGAGGTAATAAATATGAAAGATACACTATAGATGCAGGACATTGTTAATAGTTAACTTTGAAAAATTGTCCTGTGTCTTATCACAGTATCTAGCAGATAATGGTAGGGTTTTTACAAGCTGAACCACCTTTCACGTAACAAGTTTCACAAAATAAAAACCTTAGTCACTTTTTAAAAATCAGATTTCATAAAAATCAAGTAAAAGCTAACTAAAACCCATGACTGTAACCTTGGCATTATAATCTGATAATCTTTCCACTGGACTCTGCTGCCTTCCCAAAATAAGACTGTTTATTAAAATCACATAAAAATTTTATCTGTGATTGTAATTTAAATACATAACTCATTCTTCATAAATTGAGAGCAATTTAGAAAAGCATGTTCATGTACTTACTGACTTAAGACCTTTGGCTTACCAATGATGGCTTGCAAAAAGGAGATTTATTAGGTTACATAATTAGCTAGAACAACTCTCAGAATTAAAGGTCCAGGGCTTTAGAGACTAGGACTGGAGCTTGGGGCAGTCAAGACTCTCTCTATCCCTTATAGCCTTAGATTTATGTCTTTATAGCTGGCAAACCAAGAAGGATGGACTACACCGTCCTTTCTGGGAAATAGGGAGGATTCCATTTGGTCTAGCCCATATCTCACAACCACACCCCTGTGGTAGTATTAGCTTGAACCATATAAAATTGCCAGTAGCCATTTCTGCCAACTAAAAAGGCCATTTCACATGGTTCAACTTATCAATAGTGTGGGGTAGTAGAGGGGAGAGTGAGGCATCGTAGATTAGCCCTAATGGGACCTCCGAAAACAGTGGAGTTCCACAAAAGAGAAGAGCTGCTGTTCTTCCTACCAGAGGAAGGAAAACGGGAAAGCATTCTAGGCAGACAGAAAACAAAACAAAACAAAAACAAGACAAAACAAAACAGTGACCATAATATAACACAAAGAATATGGATCAGCTAGAATTTAGCTAGACCATTGTGGAAATGAAAAAGACCTCAAATATGAAAATCTCTAAAGTGAGAGGCTGAGCTAGTCCTTAAGCATCTCAGAGGTTGACAGATCTGCTTTTTATGTAAAAAATGTTCCCAAAGGTCTCAAATTATACCTTTTGTACTTTGCTGTTATATGTTAAATATTTATTGAATGTCAAACATGTCCATCCTAGGTACCTTACTCATAATAACCCTATTTAAAGATGAAGAAATTGAGGTTCAAAGAGGTCATTTGCCTGAGATTATACAACTAATTTATATGAAACCAGAATTTGAAGTCTAAGTTGAATAAACCCAACTTTTCCTTCCATATTAGTACTTCTCAAAGATTGTCACTGAAATACCTCTAAAAGGTAGAAGAGAGTATATATGTATGCCTCAGAGGTATGTAGGCATATATGATCTTAAATATGAATATTGACTACTCCATTATAAATGTCGATAGGTTTGCTTTTTAAATGCTGTGTTTATTTTAACTCAAATTTTGAGTTAAATTGCCTTTTTTTAAGAAGATATATAGCACATTATCTCAGTATGAGAAAAATGGCACACTCTGCTTTATTGTGTGAATAACTGACCCAGTTTATATCACTCTGTTCCAAACCATTCTTATGTAAGATCTAAGTTCCCTCTTGAATTTTTCTGCATATGGTGAATTAGCCAATAACAGTTCATCTTTCTATACACATGGATTCTGATTAACCCAGCAGTATACTTTTAAAGTTACATAGCTTTGGAAGTAGTTTATAATCGCTATGTTATAGCTAAGCTTTTGAATAGTCTTTATGTTGTGATATACTTAAGGCAAATATTAGCTATGTTCTATATAGGGTCCATACCCATTCTTCAAGAGATTGGGGCATTAGGGGGAAAAAACAGCAGAGAGTCTTTTGCTAATTATATAGCAGTATTTTGTGGGGTTTGGGGAGCATAATACTGAAGAGTGCTTTTTTTGGTCATTGATGATGGAGGTGAGTGGTTCTTATGTGTAAAGCAAAACTGAAGTTATTTGTACTTTTTATTTTCATAGAGAAGTATGATAATGATGTGGTAATTAAAAAAGATGCTTTGAATAGTTTACTCTCTTGCAAGTTTCCAAAAGTCTATAAAATGACATGTTTAGGAAACATTTTGGTGAATAAAACAGTTAAGGTGATAATATAGTAATTGGGAAAATTTTACCTCGGGGAAATTTTTCAGAATTATTTGTCAGATATATTAACATATTATTTTAAATTAGTTCAAATAACTCTAAAAGTTTCTGTAGAGGTTAATCTGTGTAAAAATAGTGAGGTTTTTTGTTTTTTGTTTTTAATTTTCCTCATCTTTTAAAAGACTTCTCTGATATAGTTATTCTTATATATCATTAGATTCTTAAGCAATTTACTTTTAAAATTTCCATATTTTCTTTATTTTATAGATGATAGTATATCTGCTGCAAGTACTTCTGATGTTCAAGATCGCCTCTCAGCTCTTGAGTTACGAGTTCAACAACAAGAGGATGAAATCACTGTACTAAAGGCAGCTTTGGCTGATGTTTTGAGGCGTCTTGCAATCTCAGAAGATCATGTCGCCTCAGTGAAGAAATCAGTCCCAAATAAAGGTAATTGTAAAATAGAAGCGTCTTGCTTTTTGCAACACTTTTCTTTGCAGTAATATATAAAACTTGGTGTATTTTATCAGTGATATTAAAATTGACAATATAAAACTGTAGTTTCTCTTTTGGATTACTTGTGATTTTAGTTTTTCTATTTCCTTTTCATTTTCAACGAATTCTGAAAGCTTATTTTTTATTATTTTAAATTAGGAATTTTTGTGTAATACCACTGATTGTACTTAAAGGCTTTTAAGTCATAGCATTTGTGTCAATTTAGTATCTTCTAACCAGATAACAAATTTACTGAGGACAGGAACTGAGTTTTCTTTTTGCGTTTCCCATTGTAATTAGCATTGTATCTTGAACATAGCAGATAGGCACTCATATATTTTTTAAATCAGTCCTTTTATGACAAATGATTAAAATTATTATAGCTTCATTCATTAAGTCTTCTGTGGTCATTAGTCAGCAGAATCCTGAAGAATTTAAGCTCTGAAACTTATTGCTAACTCCACAGTACAATGGGAGTTTTTAACTTCTAGTCATTAAGAATTTTCACAGGTTGAAAGAAAGTTATTAAGACCCTGTTTCTCTGAATTTGGAGCAGATATAGCATGACCTTTCCCCTCTCCCAATCACCTTAAGTAACTGAACGTCTCATTTTATATGTCTTATTGATTTCTTAGTAGAGCTGATAGACAGTAGGTAGGATTATCCCCATTTTGTCAGTGGGAAAAGTGTGGATATTCATTGGCTTGCTTCTCTACTGCAATATGTCAATGCAAATTATTAAGTCTTACATAACTCCTAGGTTCTTTGCTTGATAGAATATAGTTAACCAGGGTATGAGCAAATTTGGAAGATTATGAATTCAGTTTCTAAATGTTGAGTTTGAGATATATGTGGTGTATAGAATAGATACCTATAGGTAGCTGAATTACAGGTTTAATGCTCATGTTAGTCTTGGCTAGAATAAGATTTTGGAAATGTTCATCTCATGCATGATAGTGGAAGCCATAGAGGATATAAATTGGGAACAAAGTTCAGGATAGTTCTGTTGGGAGCCCCATTATTTCAACATAGCAAAGAAAGAACGATTCTTGTTGCCAGCTTAAACAAGGAGGTCGAATAAAACAAAGACTGAGAGATGACCATTAGACTTGGCATTTATGAAATTGTTAGAAACTTCTCCAAAAGTAATTTAAGTGGAGTGATGGGATTGCAAATCAAATTGCAGTATTTTGAGAAGCAGCAATAAAGGAGAATTATGGAAATGGGAGCAGCTACTCTTTCAAAAAAATTTACCTGAGAAGGGAAGATGGTAGTAGCTAGAAGATGCTAAATTTAATGCCAGTTCTATTTTTTTTTTTTATTTTATTTTTTAAGATGTTAAAAATTTGAGCACAAAAAGGCAGCAGAGAGGAAGGTGATATTGGTGGGGGAGGGGTGGTGGTAATTGATGAAGCAAGCTTCCTGAGAGTTTGAAAAGGTCTTAGAGCAGGTAAGAAACTATGAGTCTTAGAAATAAGGCGACTTCTGAGATAACATGGAAAAAGATAAAAATGTGTGAACTTTGCCGTAGATCACAGTTATTAGGGCTGGAAGTCATTCCTTATCATTGCTTCCTGAAGCCCTTTAACAAAGTAAGACAGTTCCTGGGTGGCGAAATCATAAAAGGGGAATAAATGTTTGGAATGGTTATGGTAGAAAACGGAAGACCATAGATATATGAAAGAAATGCTGAGTGACCTTGAGAGCATTGAGGTGGGATACTGTGGGAGGGCATTCATTCTGCCTGGTTTTGTGATTCCTATTCTTATACCTCCCACTCTCCAGCATGCTGGGCCTATATGTCGATAGTGGAGATTTAGAAATGGCAGAATTGATCTTTTTTCCATTAGTGATTAGTAAGATAAATGTGTCAATGACAAGGGGTGAGGGACTTGAGAGTTTGGCAAAAGACTTGAACCACTTTGGTTAATAATGTTAAAATAGCGTTTTTAACTTTTTGAGAACCAACTTTGAGAACTGTCAGGATCACAGCAGGTAATTTATAAATCTGTTTTTATAAGAAGATCACAGCAGGTTATAAATCTATTTTTATAAGAAGATTCTGGAGTAGAATGAAGAGCCAGATCAATTAATGTATGTGGACTTTACAGGGAAGGTAAACTTGGCTTAGAGAAAAAAACAGATTTCCCATCTATGATTGGTATATGTACCCTCAGCTTCTGACTCTGTATTTTAAACGATGTAAGAGAAAATGATATAGTGTTTGGTTATTATCCATAACATTTTTAAAAGGTTGTTTTAAATAGTTCATATTAGTCTAAAAAAATCAAATGTGTTTATTATGCTAAAACAAGAGTACATTGTAATTTGTGGTAAGAAAAATTTAAATAGTGTTTTCTCTATCATGGTATTTCAGTAAAGGAATATTTATAGGGAAATTTAAAGACTGATTTTTAAAAATTTACTATATGGAAAGTATTTTGTATGACAGTTACTTATTAGCATGTACCTGTTTCAGTGTCATAAAATATAAGTAAAATTAAAAAGCTGTAGTTCCTGTACCCTGGAACGTACTTTTTGTAAGACATCATTTCTGGACTTTTTCTAGTTGTCCTTATTCATAATTCCTTTGTCTCTAAAGTGAATTTCAGATCAGTTTTATTGAAAGTTCTGTAGTGGAGACATACCTAGTTCTGGAGTCACAAAGCCACCTGCAGCTGGCTACATTGGAACGTTTTCTTTCTACATAGTACCGACTCTTAATTCTTATTACTAATATTATTAATTGGAGAGTTACTAAGTTCTTTTCCATAGATTCTACTTCATAAGTTTACCTCGACTTCTATTCTTATAACTTGTGCTAACGTGGTTACATTCTGAAATGGGGTTCACTAGTGATTATTCTTAAAGTTACTTCATTACCTTAAACATAGATTTTGAATTGCTTTCTATAAAAATGGATTGACGGGATTGATTATGTAATAATTTGCGGAAATATTATTTTAGAGATGGGTATAATTCATTGTTAAGAATTACTTTATATCCCTGTAGTGGAAAATTTGCTTTACTGACCAATTATGTTTTCCAGTATTGATATGCAAACATCAAGAGAGATATATATTCAAAGTTTTATTAACTTTATTGACAATTCAAACAGCTTTATCTTGGAGTTTGTATATAGTAGGCTACAGAAAGTAATTGGAAAAACTATTGTGATTCTTCATTATTGGCATTTGTTTATAGCCTAATAAAAATGAACTGTCAGTTTTGACATTAAACAGGACTAATATATTAATGATATGAATATTTAGAATTTTTCTAATAAATGAAATATTTCATAAAATACTTTAAAAAGAACAAATTATTTTGGAGGGATTTTGTATTTTTTCCTCTTCGATTCAAAAGTAAAGTCATTTCTGATAGTGGAAAATTTTATCTTGTCTGAATTTTTTAGTCCCCTGGGAAATTAGAATTTATAGTATTCAATTTTACATAATCTACTGATAGGATAAGAATCGCTGTCACCTTCTTAAGGTATCTACATTTTCTAGAAGATTTTTCTTTTGAGATAAGGCTAAATCCCCATGGATAAATAGAGTGGAACCTTTTTATGAAACTGGTTAAAAATATAAGTCAACTTCCTTATTGATGAAGACAACTATTGTAAAGTTTTGCTAAATGGTGGCTTGGCTTCAGGTATGGCTAAAACTAAATATGAATGACGTGTATGCTAGTGGCTAATGACATTCTCCTACGTCACTTCATAGTAATATTGCCATTCAGTAACTACCACAATTAGATACACACCTAACTAGTCATTTTAATATTTTTAGTTCTCTTCTTTTAGTTTATTCTCTCCAGTGTGCCAGCAGTACAGTGGTCCCCGCTAATGCACAGGGCGTGTGTTCCAAGACCCCCAATGGATACCTGAATTGTAGATAGTACCGAACCCTACATATATTGTTTTTTTCTATACATACATACATACATACATGCATACATACATAGGAGTAAGAGAGTATAACAATAATAAAGTAGAACAATGATAAAAACATACTGTAATAAAAGTTACATGAATGTGGGCTTTCTCTCCCACAATATCTTACTGTACTGTAGTCACCCTTCATTTTGTGATGATGTGAGATGTTGCAGTGCTTTTGTAATGAGATGAAGTAAGGTGCTCAGAATGGCATGCAATTTAAAACTTAAGAATTGTTTATTTCTGGAATTTTCCATTTAATATTTTTGGACCACGGTTGACTGTGGGTTGCTGAAACCTTGGAAGGTGAAACTGCAAGTAAGGGAATACTATTAAAAGCTAAGTCCCATTTTTTCTTGAGTATATTTGCCAGAAACTTAACTGAGGTAGAAAGTTTCCCCAATAATTTTTTAAGATGCCAGTCATTTAAATTTCTCATTTACCTTCTCTTCTGTTGGAGAATTTTTCCTATTTTCCTGGTAGTTTTTAAGGTGCCAGTTATTTAAATTTCTCATCATATACCTTGTCTTCTGTCAGAATTCTTTCCTTTTGACAGCATATGTTCATAATATATGCACCAGTTGCAACTGACTCCTTGCCAAAAGAAAAAAAAATTACCTGTACTCTGGAGCAAAATCGGGAACACTTTGGCAGTTTTAACTGTTAGGAAGACAAATCATGTCACAGCTGGTGCCTAGGAAACCTGTTAAGACTTTTTGGGGTGACCAAATGAATGAATGTAATTTGAGATTACAGGCCGGTGGCTTTTGTGAAGACAAGCTGTTAGTACACAAAGGAGTCAGATTTATCTGAGTGTGGGAATCAGTTATTTTAAATCAAGAAACTGCCGGTAAACCATAAGTATCAAGCGTTATAACTGCCACTTGAGAAATGAGAGAACCCAGAGGGAAAATTGAAATGTAGAGATGTCAGTTCTCCAGAAGAAACATTTCTAATTATTTGGAATCTGGGATAGTGTATATGGGCACAAATCTGTGTCATTTGAGAGAAGACAGGGTTTGCCATAGGTTTGCTATAAGTAAATTATATTAATCATGTGGAGGATATGAATTTCCTTGGTGAGGCCTTTGGGCTAAAATGACTCATAATTGTTACAGGGGATGGGAGAGTCTCTTATTATTTTGACAGCAGATCAAAGACTTCTAAGTTGCTCTTTGTATATAGAAGTATATGAGTACATATAACCTCAGACCTGGCAGAAATTACCATTTATAGAATTCCATTTCTGTATAAGAGCCAAATCATTCTTTGGTCATTTCTCCTCAAAACATACCTTTTAAAAATGAGTGATCAGGAAGTAAGTTGCTCACAACACCTTCCTGAGAGACAAGAGGAATGGAGAAGTATACAGATAAAATTCTAAATTAAAAAAAATATTTTTTAAGGAGTATATGTAGTCCTCAGTCTTCTCAAAGAATGAAGCAAAATAATTGACAGAGATTGAAAGAAAAAAAAAAAAGGCAAGAGCTTGAAAATAGAAGTCTGTGTCTAGAGCTGTGGGGCATGTAATAGGGAATTTGAGATTAAAAGATTTTGAGTTATCAACTAGAGTTCTTTCTCCATGAGCCACTTTTACCCTTCTCCTAATCAAAATTTTTTCCATTCTTTAAGGCCTCAAATTACTTCCTGATAATTATCTCTCCATTTTTTGTGTCTTCCTGGAATTGTTTTAAAATTTTTTGTATGTCTCTTTGTATATTTGTTGTTCCTGCTAGATTATAAACTATTTGAAGGCAGGGACAGTTTCTTACCAACATAGCTTGGAATGATGTAATAAGTCCTTGTTAAATTGAATGTGGGAAGAAGAAAATTATAGAAACAGGAAGTTGTGGTTTTAAAAAAAATTACTGCTTTAGAGAGAAGGATTGGGATAGATGCAAGAATAAGAGGATAATAGGGATAAGGGTAGCAAGGATTTCAGATTTTGAGATTTTGAATATGTAACAGTTCCTAGTGATAACTTTATTGTGTAAGTTTTAGAGCAGAGTGAAATTCATTAGTATTTACGGAACTGTCAGGCTAAGATATCAGAAAAGTCATCTGCTTAAGATTATCATCAAGGAATATAAAACCATATGATTAGTATTCTCATGTCATATAAAGTAAGATAAAGTATAAAAATAATTGTCGGCCTTCAACACTAGGATTATGATGGTTTTCACTGTGATTAAAACTGAATTGATATTTTCCTGGTTTATAGACTTTTAGCCTAAATTTCTCTTATGTCAGCAGGGTTGCTGCTCCAAAATAAAACTACTCTTGTACTTTTGGGTACTAAAGGTCATTGTTGCTTCTAGTGTTGCAGGCTAATCTTTGAGAGGATTATGGCTCAGATTTTATAATGCCCAAGCACTGGGGGAGAAGGCTGTCTATATACACACATGTATACATACATACATGTGTGTATATAGCTAATGAGGCATTTTAGACATGAATTTTTATAACTGCAATAATCATCTTTATGTTCCTTTCATCCAGTTAAGTTTCCAGTATTCTAAATTTCAAAGAACACAGTTTAAACTTCTCAATTGAAAAATAAGCCATCAGTCACAGTTTCTTTTTGTTTTCTGCCTCTGCTTTTCTTAACTCATTACCTGTACCTGGGGAGAGCATTCTCTCTTTTATCCAAATACTAAGGATTCCCACTATTGAGAGTTATCTCAAATTAAACTGTTAGATTGAAAGTGACCATGAAAATCTTCTGATCTTTCCTTGCTATTTATTGAAGTATCTGGGGACCTTGATGATTTATTACTATTATCTGCTTAGATATTTCCTTTCTCCCTACTCCCTCTGATAAATTCCTATCTGTTATCCTGGCGCAGCTCAAAATGTCGCTTTCCACTAGGCAGAATTATTCCTTTCTACTTAATTACAATTCCTTCTTCCTGGACTCAAATCTTGGTTTCACTGCCTACTACAATATAACCTTGAGCCCGTTAATAATCTCTCTAAGCTTTAGTTCCTTCATCAGAAAAATTGGGATAATAGTAAATCTCTTTTAGGATTATGGTGAAGGTTAAAGGATGTAACAATTATAAGGTATTTAGAACAATACCTAGCACATAGCAAGTGCTGGATAATTAATATTACTTCATACTAGGCAGTTTTAAGTCCTGGAGTTTAAAGAAATAAAAGACACTGCACTTGCCCCCTAAGGACTTCAGGTGAAGTGAGAAAACAGATAATGAGTACAAATTATGCGATAATTAGTATTAAAAAGGTAAATTTAGGGTATTGTGGGATCACCTAGGATAAATATCTAACTCAAACTGGAGTCAAAGGTTCCTTTCAGGAAGTGACATCAGCACTCATCTGCCTTCATGGTCTTAACAGCAACTTATTGTTACCAGTTGCCAAATTGTTATCTATATATCTAGACTTCAACATTTCAGAATTGTCTGTCTACTTACTATATTGTTCTGCTTGTGTGTCCTTCAGAATTCATAAATGTAAAATGTCTCTAAACTGACCTCATCATCGTTTAAGCCCTAAACATTTCTTAAAACTACCTCCTTTCCATTCATGCTACCTAGCTTTGTTTCAGATCCCCTCATCTTATGCTTAGACCATTGCCCTGAAATCTGCTCTTCAGGTATCCTCTAGAGCATTTTCTCTAAAATGTAAATCGACCTAAGTCCTTTTTTCAGCTTAAACTCCTTAGTGGTCTCTATCTTCTAACAGATAAAGTCTCCATTATCTAACTCCTATTTACCTCTCCCATCTGGACTCACCTCTCCCATTTGGACTCTGCCCTTTCTTATTCTCCATTCTCACCACATAAAGAGCTTTTTGTCTACACCTACCCCCACCCATGCTACACACACATACACACCCCACTTTGCTTTTATATTCTTTCTGTTCCTTTATGAATACTGGAATTAGATTCCAGTATCTTATTACCTCCCTTTTACCCAGCTGTCTCTTGCTTATCCTTTAAGACTTAGTTCTGCATTTCTTTTAGGAAGCCTTTCTTGAGCTCTGTGTCCCTAATCATCCTTACAGAGTTATGTATCTTCTCTTTGTATGTCCATGATACTCTGTTCATATCACTGTGTTACTGTACTTATCACATGTTTGTTTGTTTGTTCGTTTTTTGCCAGTGTGACTCTTTTGCAAGATTTTGCGCTCCTAGATGCCAGTGGCCTATCTTGTACTCTTTTGTAAAACACAAGGCTAGGCTCATAATAGGCCCTGAATAAATATTTGATGGGTAGAGGGATGATGATTATGTGTTAATTTAGGCAAGCAGGGATGACAAGCATATGCCAGAGAGAAGGACTATCCAGGTGCAGAAGCACAGAGGAGTAACAGTACTTAGTTTAGGAGTTCAGAATAAACTGAAGCATTAGGTGTGAGGTTGGGAATGTTAAGAAATTAGGCTAGACTGGTAGATAGGGCCCATACTGAAAGGTTTTCTTATGCCTTGGTAAGGAATATAGATTTTAACCTGAGGGCACTGGAGAGCCATTAAAGAATTTTAAACTGAGGAGTGACAGGTAGATTTACAGTACTCCAATAATTCTAAGATGACTGTATTGCTTGCATTTTAATATCTCTGAAAACTGCAGTGCATCTTATAATTGATTGTGTCTTATAGTTCTCATAGGCAACATTTCTTTCCAGTGGCATTCAAAATAATGGTGCACGATACACTTCAAATTCAAAGACATACAGCATGTTTTATAAAGGTCATTCTGGCACCGTGTAGAGAATGCCTTAAGAGCAGGATAATAACTGTAAGAAGGGAGTATAGAGATAAAATGAACATAATCCAGAAGAGAAATTGGAGGTGGTAGAGGTGAAAATGCCATCCATTTAGTCATTTAGATATTGATTAAGTGCTTTCTATATGCCAAGCACAGTGCTAAGCATGAGGAATACGTACAAGAATCATAAAAGAAATAAAGTTCTGGATAGAGTTACAGATCATTATAAATGCTGATAAGGACTGCAAAGGAAGTAAAGCAGGGTTAGTGAGAGAGTAAACTAGTGGGGCACATTAGATAAGGTGATCATAAAAGCCTTCTTTGAAGAAGTGGTATTGAGTTGAAATTTAAAAAATGAGGATAGCCTTCCAGATGAACAACTCTCCAAGTAGAAGAGCCAGATGCAAAAGTCTTGGTGTATGAAAAGGAGAGGGAGGAAAAATTAAATTCAAGATTTTAGTCATATGCTCAAAAAACAAATCCACGTTGACTTTTATCCCATACTTTATGCAAAAAATTAAGTTCAAATGCGTTGTAGACTTCAGTGTAAGGGCTAGAACCATAAACCTTCTGTGAGAAAATATAAGAGAAAATCTTAGAGACCTTGGGTTTGACTAAGGTGTCTTAAATAGGACACAAACAAGTACAAATAATAATAGTCAATTAATTGAACTTTATCAAAATTTAATAATCGTGTTCTTCTAAAGCTGTTTTGAAAATAAAAAGGCAAGCTACCAAACAGGAAAAAATATTTAATACCTTTAGACACTAAGGAAATGCGAACTGAAACCACAGTGAGATGCCACTACGTGCTCACCAGGATGGCTAAAATTAAAAAGATTGGTCATCCCAAGTATTTTCAAGGATGTGGAGCAATTAGAAACTCATATAGTGCAGATGAGAATGTAAAATAATATGACTACTTTGGAAAACAACTTGGCAGATTCTTAAAATTTAAACATTGACCTACTATACAACCCGGGTATTTACCTTTAAGAAATGAAAGCATATGTCCACACAAAGACTTGTATACTCAGGCTCATTCTAGCTTTATTTTTAATAGTAAAAAACTGGAAACAACCGAAATATCGACAGGTAAATGAATAAAAACATCGCAGTATGTCTGTATACTGAGATAGTGTTGGCCTATAAAAAGGAATAATCTGTTGATGCACTTTTCAACTCAGATGAATCTCAAAATAATTATGCTGAATGTTAAAAGCAAGGCAAAAAAGATAAATGTTGTATGATTCCATTTATATAAAATTCCAGAAAATGCAAAACTAATTTATAGTGATAGGAAAACTAATTTATAGTGATAGGAAGTCGATGGGTGGTTGCCTGAGGGCAAGAGTTAAAGAGGGAGACATGAATTACAGAAAGATGCAAGGAAACTTTTGAGAATGTTGGCTATGTTCACTATCTTGATTGTGGTGATTCTTTGACAGGCATGTATGTCAAAATGCAGTAAATTGAACATGTCATGTATGTGCAACTTACTGTATGTTATATCTCAATAAAACTGGGGGAAAATAAAAAGTCATAGAAGCATCAAAGGACTTAGTCACCTTTGAATGTTGGTGGTAAGGAAATGAAATCAAAGCTGATTTTATGTTTTCTAGTTTGTACAGTGAATGGGTAGTAATGTCTTTCACCATGAGTAAGGTATGTTGTAGAGTAGCAGTTTTGTTTGGTGGGAGGAGGGACATAAAGTTCATGGGGAGATGTTCAATAACAGATATAAAAAATTATGAGAGGGATATGATGGTGTCAAGAAATCTCTGAAGAGTCAAGATATAAAATTTGATCCAAGAAAAGAAGATCTAACAAATGTGAGAAGAAATGATCAGAGAGCTAAGAAGATATTCAGACAAGGGCAGTGTCCTAAAAGCTAAGGATATTGTCCTTGCCTAAATGATCGGCAATATTAGATGCTGAAGAAAAGTTGAGCAAGATGAGGACCAAAAAGCATTCATTGAATTTTAGTAACAAAGAAGCCATTGGTAATCTTGGCAAGAAAAATTTTCGTGTACTAGTTAGATGATAGCCAGATTGCAGAAGGTTGAGGTGCAGGTAGGAAAGTTTAGACCACTGGATCTTTTCTAAATATTAGATTTGGAATGGCAGTGGGGGTGCGGGATAGGGTACACATGGGGCAGAGAAGGTGCAGTTAGAGGGAATATAGGATCAAGGAGTTGTTTTGAGTATGTATGTATAAGGTAGATCTGTAAGCATATGTTTTCTTATATGCCAAGGGAAAAGAGGCATCAAAGAGTTTGAAAATGGGTTGTGCCGTGGAACCCACCATTTGTGTTTAAAACCCTAATCCCTGATGTGATGGTAGTTGGAGTTGGGGCCTTTGAAAAGTAATTGGGTCATGAAAGTGGAGCCCCTGTCATGGAATTAAGTGTCCTAATAAAGAAGAGGAAGAGAGCTAGCACTGCCCCCCACCCCCACCCCATTTTAAGGATACCACCAGAAGACATCTATCTGTAAACCAGGAATGGGGTCTTCATCAGAACTCAGTCTGCTGCCATCTTGATCTTAGATTTCGTCTTCAGAACTGTGAGAAATAAATGTTTGTAGTTTAAGCTACTCAGTCTCTGATAATTGTTATAGCAGCCCACATTGATCAAAACAGGTTAAAAGATGAAAAAGAAAGAATAATCAGCAAAACCAGATTCCTTTAGAAGCAGGTTGAAGTGGGTCTTGGTAGTAAGAAGGCAAGATTGGTCTTAAACAAAGAAGATAAACAGAGGTACAGCAAAGGTATAAAGATGAGTCAGGATCAAATACTCAGCATCGAGTGAGATAATGAACTTAAGTTCTACAAGAATTAACCAAGGTTGTTTGAGTTAATCTTTTAAATATTCAAATTTTTAATATTATACAAGTAATTTAACAACATTGAAAGTGTTTTAAAAAGAAAAAGTGACCTACAGTTCTACCATATTAATGTAGATTTCTGTTTTTCTTATTCTCATCAAAGCTTTAACTTAAGGAAATAAATACACATGATCAGATCTATATCTCAGAAAGATAAATCTGACAGTTGCATAGAAGCAAGGCAAGGTTATGGATGAAGCGTAAGCCTTGATCATGCAGAATGGAAAGATGGAGATCAATTCAGAGACACAGAAAGAGGAACCACAGAATTTGGGGCTTAGGGAAGAGAGACAGAAGCATTTGGTTTATAAGAGTAATTAGATGCAATTTACCTTGTAATTGATGCAAGTAATCAATGCTCATCTCATCCCAACCCACCTTTACATCTTTTGGTAAAGACCAGTCTTTCCTCAGGACTGCTAAGGCCCACCCCCAACCGGCTTCTGAAGAAACCTTGTTTCACCAGCTATTCTTTCTTTACCCTCTTATAACCATTTTTCAGATTCTTTCTCTTTGATGGCTATAACTATCTGCTTGTAATAGCCAAGCAGTACTCAGAAAGTTATGCTATGCTTGGTGATTTTATTATTACAAATCAGAAGCCCCCTAACTAAATGGTAACTTCTAGGAGGGAGGAAGTGGGGATATGTTCAGAGAGGGTTTTGCTTCTGATAAAGGCTGAATAAGTTCCTTTGTATTCCTTTAATGATAAACTTGACAGCAGTTCTTACAGGATAGTGTAATTTGAACAGGATGGGAAGGGAACACTTCTGCAAAGTTTTAGTTGATCAGTTTTTAATTTTTTCTACATCGTGGCACTTTAAGTAATGTTCAGTTAACGGTTATAGAATGACTCAGTTTTCAGAATATATTAAAGTTCAGAAAAGTATATTTCATAATCAGTAACTAAAATTTCACCATAACATTGAAGTTGCTGAGGAAGGAGTAACAACAGTATCAATCACATCACTATCAATATAAGTTAATTTAGGTTTGTAATATCTAGACATAGTAAGTTGAGGTTGATATGCCATTTGAGGTATTGGTAAAAGAATGGTAGTTATTTTTTATATGTCGTTCAAGAGAATGCAGAAAATTTAAACACAACTGAAACAATTCCATTACATGCGAAAGGCAGAGATTATGTATTCATGAATTATACATATATAAAGAAATATGTACATATGGTTTGAACAGTGCCAGTAATTTGTTGGTGTTTAGTGAATGGAAGACCCACAGGTTATTTAACTCCAAGTGAGTTACAGAAGACTTATTACTCTTAATGCAAATTGTGACCCTAATCAAAACAAAATATTCAAATAATTGCACAAACACTTCATTTTTTTATAGTTACTATGTTATTGAGTAAACTTCATAACTTTCTCAGTAGTTGGAAACCTTTATGTTGAATAATAAAAAGCAAGTCATTGTATACAGTCCTTGAATGACCAAGATGTCAAAAGATGTCTTTTTAGAGTAAATATCTAGGATGAGAATAGAGAGTCTACTTAGAGTGATCAAAACTATGAGACATACACTGCCATTTAATAGTGAAGATGAACAATCCTCCTATAGAAAACTTGAAAGCATTTGAAGAATTAAATAGTAAACTGCAGAACTTGGAAACATTGGTGATGTGTTGATTTTTTAAAACTTCTATTGTGGTAAAATATACATAACACAAAATTTACCACTTTAACTATTTTTACATGTATGGTTCAGTGGCATTAAATACATTCATATTGTACAACCACCATCCATCTTCGGAACTCCTTAATCTTCCCAAACTGAAACTCTGTACCCATTAAACAATAATTCCACATTTGCTCTTTCCCCTCCCTAGCCCCTAGCAACCACCATTTTTTTTCCATTTCTATGAATTTGACTATTCTAGGTACTTGATATAATTGAAATCATACCATATTTGTCCTTTTGTGTCTGACTTATTTCACTTAGAATAATGTCTTTAAGGTCTATCTATGTTATAGTATGTTTCACAACTTTATTCAGTTTTTTAAGCTGATTATATTCCGTCATATGTACATACCACATTTGGTTATCCATTCATCTGTCAATGGACTTTGAGTGGTTTTCATCTTTTGGCTATTGTGAATAATGCTGCTATGAACACAAGTGTACAAATAACCTCCACTCCCTGCTTTCATTTCTTTTCGGTATATATAATATACCTAAAAGTGGAATTGTTAGATCATATGGTAATTTTATGTTTAGTTTTTGAGGAACAGCTAATACTGTTTTCCACAGCACCTGCAATATTTTACATTCCTACCAGAAATACACAAGGATTCCAGTTTCTCCATATCCTTGCCAACATGTGTTATTGGGGGAGGAGTTGTGGGGTTATTTTTTTTGGTTTTTTGTTTGTTCGTTTGTTTGTTTGTTTGTTTTTTAGATAATAGCTGTCCTAATGGGTGTGATTGAGCTCTTTTGAGATGAGGTTTGGGACACTGGAAGAGAGCATGGGAAGTAAATTGAACACTATATGTTTTTTATGTAGTGGCTAATGGTTTTTGTGTATAACAAAAGTTTTTTGTTTTTTGTGGTTTTTTTTAATTTCAAAAACCAGCTGTTGGTACAGCAAAAGCAGTAAGTGCCTGTGTTAGAAAAGAACAAATAATTCAAATTAATAATCTAACTTTAACCTTAAGGAAATAGAAAAAGAAAAAAAAACTAAACACAAAGCTAGCAGAAGGAAGAAAACATAAAGATTAGAGATAAATGAAGAGATGAATTAAGAATTAATGAAACCCAAAGTTTTTACTAGATCAACAAACTTTGACAAACCTTTAGCTAGAATGACTAAGAAAGAAGGAAGGAAGACTTAACAATTTCCATCCTATAGTCCTATTGAAAAATGGGCAAAGGACTTGAATAGATATTTCTCCAAAGAGGATAATAAATGGCTAACAAATCCAGTAAAAGAGTCTCATTAAGAAAATGCAAATCAAACATCAGTGAGGTAGCACTTAAGGCTCACTAAGGTGGCTATAAGTTTTTGTTTGTTTGTTTGTTTGTTTGATAACAAAAATAACAAGTGTTGACAATGATGTGGTGAAACGACCCATCATACGTTGCTGGCGGGATTGTAAAATAGTGCAGCTGCTGTTTATTGGTTCCTCAATAAGTTAAGCATAAAATAACCACGTGACCCAGCAGTTCTCCGAGTTATATACCCAACAGAATTGACAGAGATGTTCAAATGAAAGCTTATGCGCAAATAGCCGAAAGGTGGAAACAACCAATTGTCCATCAACGGATGAATAAATAAACAGAATGTAATATATTCATATTATTCAGCCATAAAAAGAATAAAATACCCATACATGCTGCCACATAGATTAACTTTGAAAACATTGTGCTAAGTGAAAGAAGCCAAACACAAAGAATATTTTGTATGATTCCTTGTATATAAAATATTTGGAATAGGCAAATGTATAGAGATCAGTGCAGATTAATGGTTGACAAGGGCTTTGGGGAGGAAGGAAGGAGTGGAGAGTAGTGACTGCATAATTAGTACAAGGTTTCTGTTTAGGGTGCTGAAAATGTTCTGGAACTGAATAATGGTGATGGTCGCACAACATTGCGAACATATTGAATGCCACTGAATTGTTCCTTTTTAAGTGGTTAAACTGGTAAGTTTTTTACATTATGAGTATTTTAACGCAATTTTTTTTTTAAGCTGTAATACAACAGGAAGTCACCTGTTTGGTAGACTAGCACTACATCTGATGACCAGTGATATTAGCATAATCGGGGGTGAGGGGAGTATTGTGCTTTGTAATATGTGAAAATTTTCCTAGGAAGTTAAAAAAGTACAGTAGATTTCCCCCATCCTTTCTCCTGAGTCATTCAGTCTCAGGTAGGTTCTAGGAATCTCTGTATTGAAGAGCGTTTAAGATAATTATGATACAGGTGGCCCCCAGTTTTACTTATTCATGTTAAAAATGCCATGTTATACCATCATGTATGAAACACTCTAGGATGCCAGATATTTTAGGCTCTGTACATAAAAGTGTTACTTGGTGCTTTTATAAAGATAAGCAAACAAACATGAGATCGGCCAAATTTAAAAGTTAGATTTTCTTGTGTGCGTATGAGAAAACTGAATCCAAAAATTCAGAACTTCTCTATTGCTAAATCTTTAAATAAACTTGCCCCTTGAATAGATGTGGCTGTTTTATCTTGTGACTTTGAATCTTCCTGACCACTCCAACATACCCATCACATATTTATTGCAGTCCTTCTAATGTATAAATTAAGAAAACAGAGGTTACTTTGTATACTTACGGTTTACTAATATAAAATATCATGCTAAGATTTAACATTTATGATTTCTGGATTACAAATTAAATTTCAACAGAACTCGAGCTATTTCTAAAAATCAATGACATGGGGATTTGTGGTTTAATTTGAAGTACGACTTTGATTCGTGCTTTAAAGCTGCTTTGTGTGGAAAGCGAATCATTTAGGTAAAGAATGAGTCTGGCTACTATTAAGCTACTTAGTTTCTCTATAAGTCTGTTTTCATGAGATTCAGTTTTGAGACAATAATATTGTATGCTGTATGCCAGGGAGAGCAATTTGCTTACTAGTTCCAAAAACTGATGGGCTTAATTTTTTAAACTCCAGTATTTGGGAAATATTTTGAAGTTCGATGTAAAATTTTTTTCTTAACCATTTTTAGGCCAACCAGGCATTCGAGAAGCTATTTCCATGTCCTGTATAACCAATGGAAGTGGTGCGAACAGAAAACCAAGTCATACCACATCTGTCTCAATTGCAAGAAAAGAAACTCTTTCATCTGCTGCTAAAAGGTATCCATGGGCGCGGGGCAACATTATAAAATTGTCTGAATGTGATAACTCAGTCTCCTTTTGAAATGAATATGAAATAGAGTTTATGGAATTCAAGTGAGCATGTCCTTTGAATTCTTTAACTTTAAATATAGACACATTCAGCCTATCCTCACACAGTTTACATTCATTGTACCTATTGAGTTGTGTGAGGCAGCTTTTGGTTATTAACTAAAGAAAGCAGTTTCATTTCCTGGTTTTGTTTCTTTTTAACAAGCATTTGTTGATGAGATAAGCATGACTATATTTAATGAAATTACATAAGTGAATTTTCCATAGCAAGTGGTATATTTGATATAGCATGCTTGTTTGCTTACTTATTTATTAAAGTAGTATAGTTGACATATAATACTATATTAGTTTCAGATGTACAATATAGTGATTTGATATTTATATACCTTAGGACATGAATACCACATTAAGTCTTGTAACCATCTGTGACTGTACAAAGTTGTTATGACATTATTGACTGTATTCCCTATGCTGTACTTTATATCCCTGTGATTTATTTTGTAACTGGAAGTTATACCTTTTAGTCCCCTTCACCTTTTTCACCCAACTTCCCACCCTCTTCCCTTCTAGGAACCATCAGATTGTTCTCTGTATCTATGAGTCTTGTTTTTATTTTTATTTTTTTTAATTCTACATAAAAGTGAAATAATCATTGTATTTGTGATTCTCTGATACAGCATTTTTAAAGAAGAAATACAATCTTTGATATACATCTACATTAATGGGAGGTTAAACACTATTATGACTTTTATTCTTTAACCGTGACTGTAAAATTAAGACTTAATTCAAAATATAGTACTGTGCTGTGTGTATGTGTATTGGGATGGAGGGCAGGAAGGCAGTGAAAATACAGTAATATAAAAATTTCTGTGGATTACAGATTTACATTCTATATGTTCTTTTTATCAATTAATTAATTTAATCTTCTGTTTAAGCAAAATTGTTTTAGTGTAATTCCTAGCAAATTATTCCATTGTGGAGTTGGAGAGACCACAAGAGATCAACTGCTAATCTTATAACTGTTTTCAAAGAATGATTGAGGACCTTAAGTAATAGAATAATATTTAAAATGTACTGATGAAAAATGATTGCCTCAATAAACTAATGCCAGTGACTGAATTATTTATCAATGAAGATTTATAGATGTTAACCAAACATTTAGCCACAGAAACGGTGAAGAAAAGCCCCTACTAGAATTCAGTCCTTGAAGTCATTTTCATTACAGGATCTAGACTTTCTCCTCTAAAGCATGCCAAAATTTATTACCTGCTCTACTTTCAGTGAAAAAAAAAAAAAAAAGAAAGGACAAATTATAAGAAAACAAATACATGGTGGAAATTTTTAATACAGTTTTTAATCAACTTCCAGTAACAGTTTGGATTCAGACCATTTTCTTACATAGCTGTAGTTCTGTGCTGTGATCGATATTATGCATGATAATGACTCTACCTACAGTCTGAAACCAACTGATTTTGTTATTTTATGATGCAGGAGCTTGTAGTATTATGCTTTTAACCTAGGAGGAAACATTCTTTTAGGTTATTCTGAGCCCACATAAGACTAGTGACCTATGCATTCAGGATAGTTTGAAGAACAGCAGGAAGTAATTTAACTGTTATAAATTTCAAAGTTAACCTGATATTTTTGAGGAAGAACTGTATTTCTTGGTACAGACTTTAAAAAATTGAACATGAAGTAGACAGTCAAGGGCCAGTCTGAAGGTATCAGAACTGAATCAAATTAAGAAACATCACTGTCAAAATTATAATTTAACATTTTAAGCTATTATATAAATTGTATATATACTATGTATATTTGTTTAAAATGTTCTTAAACATACTTCCTTGTAGATTATGCACCTTATAATCAGATTACAAAATGTCCTTTGATTAAGAAGTGTAGGCAGTAGTTTTCTGCCTTTTCAACTCTGGAATTCAAGTCTTGATTCCATCTGCTTTGTAGTATTGTCAAAAGTGTTTGTGCAATATAAAGATTCTTATCCAGTGTGTTTGAGAATGGTACATGCTTCATTAATCAAGAGTCAAAGTGCGGAATCCCAAGAATTTATACATAAATATTTTAAATATTTTGTTTTAACATAAAATATTCACATATATTCATTTGTCAATTTGAATGAGCCTCCCATCACCTTCTAAGTATGCATCTCCGATTAGATTCCTTGCTATTCCTAGACTATCTTGCATAAAATACACCCATAAAATCATTTTTTAATAATTTTTAGTTTCATTTTTTAAGAGAGTAAGAAATTTAAAATGCTTGCACAACAATATGAATTAATACCCATATCTTTCTCTTTGATTTTTTTCCCCCAACCTTTTATAATTGTCTCATGTACACAAAATTTAACAGTATTTTCTTTTAGTAACTCATTTTTATGGAGTCTTTCCAGAGCATTCAACTGAGTTGTCATAGAAATTATAATTCTCTGTTCTATGTATGTTTTGTCAATTTTCTTTGTATTAACTTAAAATAACAAGTACAACTGGTGGAAACAGATTCAGGGAAGAAAACACAGTTGACTCTTGGTAAGTTTAATACTCAACTAGTGGGAGCAGAAATATATAGAAGAAACAGGAGGTAGAGAATAACCTACTAAACATGAGCATTCAGTGTGCTTTGGGTGTCAGTATATTTAACAGATGTAATGGAAAGTTTCACTAATGCTCTGATTTGGGTAGGTTGAAGTTAGTAAGAGATCTGTTGTCCCCCCAAATCTACCAAGATGGCAAATGCCTTAGAGTAGTGGTCCCCGACCTTTTTGGCACCAGGGAGCAGTGCTCCTATGAGAATTTAATGCCTGATGATCTGAGGTGGAGCTGAGGCGGTAATAGTGCTGGGGAGCGGCTGCAAATACTAATGTAGCTTTGCTTGCCCCACCACCCCACACACACACACACACACAAGGCGCTCACCCCCTGTCGTGAGGCCTGTTCCTAACAGACTTCAGACCAGTACTGGTTGGGTCCGTGGTTCCGGGGTTGGGGACCCCTGCCTTAGAGGTCTTTTTGGTCCTTAGGGGCAATCTTCATAGATACATTTACCTTAGGATTCTTATAAATTCTTCACTGAAGATTTTAACAGCTTCCAGAATTTTCAGAGAAATGTCTTTATTATTGAACAAGAGCAATACAAGTTATATTAGCCGTATGATTTAGGATTTCTGAATTATATAATAATTACTTTTTCCATCATTTGATATTATCTTTTTTATTTGTTGAAATATATGTTGTTCCATGTTATACTTTATTTTACAGTGGTACAGAAAAAAAGAAAGAAAAACCACAAGGACAGAGAGAAAAAAGAGAGGAATCTCATTCTAATGATCAAAGTCCACAAATTCGAGCATCACCTTCTCCCCAGCCCTCTTCACAGCCTCTCCAAATACACAGACAAACTCAAGAAAGCAAGAATTCTACTCCCACCAAAAGGTTTTAACTGATCCCAAGTACAGAGCTAGGGAACAGTTGTAATGATACCTAAATTCTGTGAGAAAAAAGTTGGCTGTCCATGGAGTCTAAGAGAAAGCCTGGTGGCTTTTTCCCCTCCTCCCGTTTTGTTGCTATAATCTATTTTTTTTTTTTAGCATATTGGGAGGTGAAGATCTAAAGTCAAAATTCCTCAGTTAAAACTGGGGGAAAAAAATTAAATCATAAACAGTTTGATGAAGGCAGAAATAACCTACTCTAAAACCAAAACAATATTTTTATGATAAATTATAGAATTTTAAAAATTTATATATAACTATGCACGAATTTATAGCCGTGGGTAGAAAATTGCCATATGTAATTAACCTCTCCGTATTTTGGCATCATTACAACCTTCAACTTGCAAGGGTCCCTCTCAACAAATGGCTCTTCATTGTGACTGCGTCTCAGTTTCAATTTTGGGTTTTGGGAGGATAAGTTCTTGCTTGAGTAGAGAAATGAATCCATTTCACCTGGTCTTTTCTATGCTAAAGGCTTGCTTGAGGGCTTCTCTCTGTGTCTGTAATAATTAATATTTTAAAGTTGTGAGAGGGGGAGAAGGGAGACATTCTAACAATGTGTGTAAGCCTAAATTGGGGATCTAAACCTGCATGCTGAGAGTTCAGTGCTACAGCTGCCTTTTAATCAAATATTAGACCAGCTTAATAAAATTAGCCTGATTACAGCTGGATGATTAGGTATAGATATGTTTGATCACCATACTTCCACTTTGAAATCTTAGGAAAATATTAAACCATTCCCAGAACTGGGTAGGATTTTAGTAAAATAAATGACAACCATTCCTAAAAGATTTATAATATATTTTTATTTGACCAGTTTACTATTTTGTCTCAAATCTCTAATGGAAATTTGGGAAAACAAAACAACCCTTCATTTCATTGATGCATGTTTAACATTTAAAATGCTTTGTCTGTGTTTTTCACGCAGATTCTTATGCTATCTAAATGGTTTGTAATTCTCCTGCCTGTTCTCATGTGGAGTTTTTCTTGGATGTAGCTCATTAACGTTATGCAACTTTGAAGTGTGTATGGTTAAAGGTGGCTTTTTTTTTTTTGGTATAATCAATCTCTTTAAGGTTCTGATTTGACTTGATATCTTCTTTGTCCGAGATCTTTTTTTCAGCTTCTTAAGGTCTCTTGGAAATGTGCTTGTCATTCTAAATTGCTCTTTGGATATACTATTGCAAGAAGTCTTGAAGACTGGATGAGTTGTAGGATAATTAGCAATGCAGCCAAAAACTCATTTATAAATCAAAAAATTTCAGTCGTAAATATGTGGAATTAGTCTGGTCATGGGTAAAATTGTCTCTAAAAGGTAAAAACAAGAGTTTTAGTCCCACAATTTAGTTAGAAATTATCATTTGTACTATATATAATGAGGACATAAAAAATGAAAATAATAGCCTTTTAATGACACAAAAAAGCACAGGTTTTTTTTTTTCACAGATTCACACAATATCACAAATTATGAGAAATAGTGTTGCTTAGAGATTTAAGCAAATGGGTTTTTTTCTATTAACAACTAAAGCATAAATTTTTTTAATCAAATAATATTTGTTCTAATGAATCTTGTGAATATAGTGAAAATTATAAAACAGTAATTGCCTTGCTTAACTCCTTCACTCATCCAGGAAGAACCTTTCAACTAATCTTTCCTTCTTTTCTGGATTAGCTTTAAGGAAATGTTAATTGCTGCTTTTATGTTCTCTTTAAACTGTCAGTTATATGTCACCGTCACTCGTAGAATTTTTCTCTAAGAAATTGATATGTTTCTTGCAGCATAAAACGACCAACGGCTGAAAAGTCACATAATTCATGGGAAAATTCAGATGATAGTCGTAATAAATTATTGAAAGCAGTTTCAACATCAAAATTAATATCAAGAGTTATAAAAAATACAGACAAGTAAGTATTAGACTTTCTCAGTTAAAACTAAAAATTAATTACGTGACTGCCATGTTTGCATGTACAATTAAATGTCTGGTTTGAATCATTCTTTTTAAAAAACCCATATTATAATTTATCTTCTCAGTGTTTTTTTTTTCTTTTAAGAGTTCTAAGAAGGATGGTGTCTTCCAGGAGTTAATCCTCAACTTACATAATAAAGCTCGTTGATCCCATAAGATTTGAATATTTTTCCTTTCATAAGTTCTTTCTGTGCTTTCACTACTTATGTAATTTTATGGAATATGCATTGTTTTATAAAATAGTATATATTAGTAGTTGAGACTAGTGAGAAACTTTAAAATGCTAAAGCTTTTAAAATCACTTCTAGAGCTTTATCTGTGTTATGGCCTAGGCATTGAAGCTTTTACAACTTTAGGTGGTTCTAATGGTCACCCAAATAAAATTATAAAATAAATGTCTTTGAATTCCTTTTGTAGGCATAAAGATGTCATCATCAATCAAGGTAAATGAAAAATGCTTTTTTAAAAAAATATTTATGTTGCTTTTCTACTTCAGTTAAATTTTTGCTGATTGATAAGAATATTGACTTTTTATTCAGTATACTTTATTAGCTCATAGTAATGAAAGAGAAGTACATTATTATAATCATTTAAGAAAATGCCCAGTTTTTATTGTAAGATATGTCATTTTTGTCTCAACCAGCAAAAATGTCAACCCGTGAAAAAAACAGCCAAGGTAAGAATAAGCTACACAGTTGGTTGCCTTCTAAGTTAATTTCTTACTGGATCTCTTATCTGGCTTTTCATTATTGATACTACTAAAGGAAATATGATAATTTGAACTAGTGAATCCAACTACTTTTCTAAAAATTTATCTTATTTCTGTGAGTTTTGAAGATTCAGAGTTAACAGTAGAAATAAATACATTATTACAAAAAGATATAAAACACTAAAGGGAATTTCTCCATTTTTAAAAACAATAAAAGTTGTACTTAGAAAAGCCATTTAAAAGATGGATAAATTTTAACTCAGTTTCCTGTCTTGCCAACTTCATTGCAAATAATCACTCATTTCTTGAAGCTTAGACTGAAAATATAATGAGTCTAGCAAATCCATTTTCTCTTAAATTTTTTTTTATATTAATTGTAATTTTTGGCTACTTGCTGTTGTTGGCTTGTTCTGACCAAAAGAAGGAGAGCAGACTTTCTATAAATGTGTGTTTAATTTAATTGCAAAGTAGGTAAGTTTTATACATTAGTTTTACATTCTCCTCGGATTGCTTGCAAATTTAAAGCATGCTGTTTAAATGAAAGCATGTTCTTTCTGTGCATGCTTTTTACAGTTCATTTCTATTTGTCATAATTATTTTCTGGGCTATTATATATTAACAATGTGATTAAAATTTTTGTTGGAGATTTAAATTGATACCTATGGATTTTTACTTCTTCCTTTGGTTCTAATAAGAAAAATATTTATAATCATCTTTGAATCATTTATTTTTACATAGAAATTTTAAATGAAGTTGATTTTAGCTGGCATTTTTCTCCTTTAGTCGATCTTATTTTTTTCCCTCTTTTATAATTAAATATACGTCAAATAATGGTTGAAATACTTTAAGGAAAAAATGAGATTTTATTTACAAAAACAACCCTTACTACGGTATATCAAAATTTTTAAAAAAAAACAGATGTAGTGATATGTATGGAAAGAGCAGTGAATGGAGAATCTCTGTGTTTAGTGTTTGGTCCTGGCTTTTCTAGATAATAGTCTTGTGACCTAGGCAAAATGACAATGTGAGCATTTTCTAATCTGAGAATATTGGGTAAATGAGAAGGAGCTGCCTGCCTCTTTCTCATATTGTGGTATAGTTTTTGGAAGGAAAAAGGACCTTAAGATTAGTATATAAGTGAGTGGTTTGTGTTGGTGACAGTTTTCAAAAATATTCGGGTATGTAGGTAAACACATGTTTTTAAAAGGAGTGGCTCTTGTTACGGACGCATCACGAAGCAGGACTTTAGCCTGTGTCTTGGAAGAAGGAAGAAAGAAAAGCTAAAAAAGGTTATAGAAAAATAAGTTAAATTCTACTTAACTTATTTTGAGAATTTTAACTCAAAAAGATTGTCCCAGATGTTGGAATTTAATGTCGAATATTGCTTGCATTTAGCCTTATTTTT
Source organism: Pteropus alecto (assembly GCF_000325575.1). Taxonomy (NCBI): domain Eukaryota; kingdom Metazoa; phylum Chordata; class Mammalia; order Chiroptera; family Pteropodidae; genus Pteropus; species Pteropus alecto. The sequence goes on along the minus strand of NW_006434709.1, from coordinate 22,827,984 downwards.
GGATTTTGAGTCTGTTCTTTTGCCATTTTAATCAGCTATATTCTATCTGCAGCAGGCTCTTATTGCTAGAGTATACCTTCAGGGAGAACCTTTGTGTTTCAGCCTGTTAGGTAGGTAAGGATAGTTTAGGAGATAAGTGAGGTAAAGAAATAAAGAACACAGGGAATCTATGAAGGATAGCTTGAACAAATAGGTAAGAGGCATCTACTGAAATAAAGAACATTTGAGGAGGAGTAGATGTATAGAAAAGAATAAGAGTTTGGTTTTGGACAGTTATACTTGAGTTGTCTATAAGACTTAATCTACTTGTAGAGATGTGTAGCAAGCAACATAGTGCAGATGTTAAAACACATGTATTTTGGAATCCAGAGACTGGATTCACCATTACTTAGTTATGTGACCTTGAGGTTACTCTACCTTCTTAAGTCTTTTATTTTCTCATTTATAATTGAGACAATAATAAATCCTCAAAAGATTACTGTAAAAAATAAAGATAATGAAATGTTTAAACATAATTCTGGCACAAATAAATTTGATATATGAGTCTGGCTGTAAAACCTTGCACTCAAATGTGTAGAGGAAGATGAAAGATGATTATTAAATAGATGATCTTCATTTGACATTGTAGATATATTTTTAAAGTTTGGTATTCATTTCACAACACATTTTTTATATACTTTATTAATCTAAAATATGTATGTGTCACTTTTGGAGAGTCTTTTAAAAATATGACTTACTGATTTTTTTTAGCTCTTTTTTAACAATGACAAGTGTAACTTACTCCCAGCCATCTGCTTTGATTTGGGAAGAAGCCAGTTTACATTTGGTACATTTAGGTGAGTGGTAGGAGGAAAAACTTTACCTCAAGGGCCTGTGACCTTCAGCCACAATAGAGTAGAAGAGCTGTAAAACTGAATGTTCTTATCAACACTTAGGCAGAAGAAAGGAAAGCATGGGTAAAAGCAATGGGAGGTATAATGGAATGTACACAAGGCAATTTCTAAGGCTGGGTGTGGGTGGAAGGACAGGTTATATCACTAAAAAGAGGCTCTTACTGACTTAGATCTTTATCTACATTCAAATCCCAGAAGTCTAAACCCTTTTCATTACTTTTCTCCCTAGTTCTAGTGGATCTGCTGTCATCATGGGAGAAATAAAGACTTAACACATCAAGTTAAACTGAATTTTTCCTGTAGGACTATTTGTTGTTAGATGTAGCAGTTAGGTTCTAGTACAATACTATTTATTTGGTAAGTTATTGATTAGAAAGTTTTTTGAACTAACTTGGGGGACTATAAGCACCTTTTATAAAATTATCTATTGGGCAAAATAAATAACAGTCTGACAAATTTTTAACAAGCAAAATGAGTACAGCGAATAAGCTCTTCCTTAACTGTTAAGTTATCAAACATATGACAGTTTTTAAATATGGAAAATAAATGTCACATGTCCTCATTTCTAGGGCAGAACCTGAATGCCCTCAAATTGCTACATGTTACTGGTTTGTTTGGTTTGTTTGGGTATTTTTTTCCAAAAAGATTTGAATAATCTTAAATTATTTTTCCCTCGTAGCATCTTAAACTTGTGCTGTTTAGAACTGGCATGTAATTTAATTGATCATTGTTGAGAATCTGAATGACTCAAATCCCTACTGGAGAGAAGCCTGCTTAATTGAGGAAAAGGGAACTCATCAGTCAACCAAATCATACTCTTCTGCTTACTACAGGTCTATTTAGATGGAAGAATATCTGTCATAATATCTTAGAATCTGAGAAGTAAATGACTATTTCTTATTAGCTACCTAGCTACCCATCTAAAAATGGCTTCAAATGAAAAATACTTAAAAGTCACATTGAAATACATACTGTCCAAAATCCTTTGGTAATTTATTGTAACCAAACAGTTGTTCAAATAACCAAAAAATATAAAATCATTTACAGAATTGGAGAAAAATAAATAATCTTGTCATTTTAAAAGCTATCATGGTTCTAATATGTTTCTTTATTGTTCTTTATCAGATACACACTTTAAACATTCATTCATTTAACAAATATTTATTGAGTGCTTATTTTGTCAAGACATATCCTAGGCACCCAAATTCAGCAGTTGCAATGTCTGAATTCAGTGGAACTTATTCTCCATGTAAAAAACATTTAATAAATACATAATATGTCAAGAAGTGATGCATATTGGCAAAGAATAAGGAGAGTAGAGAATTGCTATTGTATAGAGAGTGTTTAGGGAAGACTGTTCTGACAAAGTGATATTTGTGCTACCTAAAGGAAGTGAGTGAAATATGTGGCTATCTGGAGAAAAGAATTTCACAAGCAGAGAAAACAAAGTCCGTAAACCCTGAGACAAGCAAGCACTTTCTTGCTGTGTTAAGCAACGGCGAAGAGGTCATTTATCATAGTGCGCATTCAATTTTGTTTTTGTTAGCTATTACATTTATAAAATACGGATTCATTCTAAGCAATAGAAGCTTCATTATGATTAGGAAAGGAAAGCAAAGTGGTATAGTGGAAAGAGGATAATTATTAGACCTAGTTAGAGGTGAAATGAGTCTGTTTCTGTTTTATTTATTTTGTTCTTTAGATTCCACATACAAGTGAAATCGTGGTATTTGTCTTTGACTTATTTCACTTAGCAGAATACTCTCTAGGTCCATCCATATCATTGCAAATGGTAAGATTTCATTTTTCTTATGACCGAGTAATATTCCATTGTATATATGTACCACATCTCCTTTATACAGTTGTCTGTTGATGGGCACTTAGGTTGCTCCCGCATCTTGGCAATTGTAAATAGCGCTGTAGCAAACATAAGGGTGCATACACCTTTTCGAATTAGTGTGTTGGTTTTCTTTGAACAAATACCCAGAAGAGGAATGGCTGAGTCATAAAGTAGTTCTATTTTTAATTTTTTGAAGAACCTCTAAACTTTTTTATAGTGACTATACCAATTATAGCAAGTCTCTTAAAAGTTTTGTGTGTCTTATATTGTTGAAATAGATTTCTATCTTTTCCCAAAGAAAGACTTTTTTAGGCAGTAAAAATAATCTAAAATGTTTAAGCAAACTCCCATATCTGATATTTTCAAATAATTTTATGACAATCACAGCTGTAAACAAAACAGCAAAGAGAAATCTGATTAACTGAGGTTTGGATTCAAGAAAGTAGTTAACTGTAGGTTGGTTCATTATAGTAATTAGTATAAGAATTGATTAGCTGATGTGTAAGACTTGGTTATGTCTCCATTGTAAGCTCCTAAGGGGCTAGGTTCACATCTTTTACATCTTCATTGTGCATCCTCACGCCACCCCCACCTCCATGTAGTTAAGAATTCAGTAAAATTTACCAGCCAGTTGAACTCTGTCTATAGAACCAAGAAAATTAATGTAGTGTTTTCATACTTGGTCAGAATTTTCAGACCCAGGTTTTTGTCCTAGCTAATAAAACTAACTACATAATATTTGGCAAGTCTCACAACTAGGAATTTTTAAATCTATAAAATAAGATTAGTTTATATTCTCCTGAATTCACTACTTCTCATTTTTAAAATTTGGGGATCTACATTTTTTTTTTATCATCTATTTTAACAGCTAGCCCTTTGAAAAGGGATGAAATTTTGACTATGATAGTACAAATCAAATTCCTTGTTCAAAGTCCAAAGATTTCTATAGGTTACATTGTTTCATTGGAATTTTAAAATAGTAAATTATTACTAAAATAGAGCTGGATCATTAACTGGGACTTGAAATCTTTTGTTTGGAAAAAACATTCTTTTAGAACGGATTTTAGCCTACCTAAAATGGTCTTTGTCACTTTCTACTGTAAAATTATAGTCAATATTTCTAGGATCTTGTTTACCTATCATATAACTGTAGTTTGGGGAACTAGAACTGGTAATACCAGAGAAAAAGCTCAAACTAAATAAAGATTCTTTAATTTTCTGTTTGCTGAAATCAGATAGTATCACACCCCACATGCTACATTTTAGTTAAATATAAAATTCAAATTCCAGTTTTGGTGGGCTCTTTAGTTCTAAAGATTGTAAAACTAAAACAAACAAACAAACAAAAATGGATTTGAAAGTAAAAATTGGGGGGAGAAAAATGCTGTAAATTGCAGGCATTCCCAAAGTTCAGAAGGCTTTCTACAGTAGTACCCATTATGCCAGTAAGTACAGTCATAGTCCAAACCCCTGAAGCTCTGCCATTGCATTTGGAAGTCTTTCCCCCCTGCTCCCCCCAAGTCTAGAAATAGAGCAAGCTGTGAAAAAAATGGAAGTATTAATCCTGGAGCAGAGTTGCCCCATACTAACTTCCTTCTCCACTCTGCCTGAAGTGTTAGTCTGCAAAAGATTTTTAATCAGTTATTTACATCAGTATGAATAATTTCAGCAATACTGCTTTTCTTAGAACACCTGAGATAACTATCCCACAAAGTTTGGATTAGGAAATATGAAGATCATTTTGCAATTAGGAAATATGAAAATTATTTTGGGGAACAGGAGAGTCTAGGGGAGATGGTGAAGTAGAAGGTCAACAAAACCTGAGGATACTGAAGGAGAAATGCTAGGAGGTTATGTCAAAAGGACGTAGAAAGGAAAGTAACATCAAGAATTTCAAATTTTTGCCTAGCATTCGCTCAAAGATAGTAGAGCAGAAAGATCATCTTCTCTTCTGTTGTGCTCTCTGATTTCCTACTGTTGGGTCCAGAGTTCAAGCTAGTATTATTTGGATTATAAGTAAGTTGTATTTTCAGGTAATTGGATTTTTATGGACTAGGCTGAGGATTTCACCATTGTCTGAACAGTATTGTCTAATAGAAATATAATGTATAACACGTAAGTGATTTATGTCCTAGTAGCCACATTTTAAAAAGTAAAAAGACACAGGTAACGTTAAGTTTAATATATTTAACCCAGAATATTAATTCAATGTGCGATTAATATTAAAAAATCATTAATGAGATATTTTACCTTCTTCATACTGTCTTCAAAATCTGGTGTATATTTTACACTTACAGCATATCTCAATTCAAATTAGCCACATTCTAAGTATTCAATAACCAGTGGTATCACTTTGGACAGATACAGAGCATAATTTTAGACGAAAATGTTTCCCAGGTTGTAAATAATAGACAAAATTTTGGAGTACAGTTTAAAAACTAAATTGACCCCTCTAAACCTTGGTTTCCCCCTCTGTAAAAGTGGAGTGTTGGACTAGATGAGCTAGCTCTAGGATATCTTTCAGTTCCAACATTTATGTGTCTAGAAAGATGAATGATGGCATTTATGGTATTTTTATTAATAGTATCCCACAGAATTTCTTCTTTTATAATTAAGCTATCATTGACCAGATTCAGTTAAGGATATTTGTTTTCTTTGAGCATAAGCTAGGAAATGGTAAAGCTGTGATTCAAAAAGAAATCTGTCTTTATCACCAAGTTTGTGTTTTCTCTACTGTGTAGCCTCCTTCTCAATCTCAGGAATTTTTATGGTATTGGGGTGGGAGATAAAATGTTGAAATTAATTACATTTTGGTAAGCAATATCTTTATTTCTGAATACTAATAGCCCTCCACTGTGTTTACTAATTATCATGAGATAGTTTAATAATTTCTTTTCTTCACATTCTTTTTCGGGACCACCAAGCTTTGTTTTAATAGTACTGATCTCAGCTAGAAAGTAGCATTGGGGTAAAACAAATTAAGTCCTTTGACTACAAGATCAAGAAGACTGACAGCTTCAGGGAACAGTCTGCAGTGAGAATTTGGATCAACAATGATTGAGGAGAAAAGAGGCTCTTCTTTGTCTATATATTTTACCTTACTCCCAAGGCAAAGGCTATCATAGAAAAAAGAGATTGCAAACTAGCGACCTTGTATGCACTCTTTTTATATGCTATTTTTCCTTTCTTGGCAAAGGAGTAAACATTTTAAAATTGTAAATTTTGCGGTAAATTATAGATTTCCTACTTCTCTTGAAAAACGAGAAGATCTGGCAACACTGGGCCTACATCTTTCATGGAGCTGGCTAGCTGCTGCCTCCCTAAGATGGAGTATGGGGTCTGCCACCCAAACCTGTCATCCTGTATTCTTTCATTTTGCATTTCTGGCCTGGGCCTACAGATATCTGAATTTGTGACCCGTTTTAAAATGTACATGATAGAATCAGCAGAATTCGAGCTTATTTGCCTACCCTTGCTGTTCTGTGGCCAGTTACTTTAAAGCTTATGAAGAGGTATTACAGTGTGTTAGATGGTATATTATAAACACTGGACAGTGTTTAGAATGGTTACAAATTCTTCTCAAAGGGAAAGGAATGAATATTTATCAAGGACCTCATATTATACTTTACAGTATGGTATCTTATTTAATCAATCATAATTCCAAGTAGTATTATTGTTTTATATAATGAGAAAAAGATGCCAAAATCACACAGCTAGTAAGGATCTGAATCAGTCTTTTTCCAAAATTAATGTCCTTTCTGCTGTAATGTATTGCCTCCCTGTCAGTCCCAGGAATTGTTTACAATTTTGCCTAGATTATTTACTTGGTCTCCAGTGTATATACTGCCAGTTTACAGTCAGGGAAAGTATTTTCATTCTAACATGCATTGCCATTTTTATATTAGAAAAGTTAACAAGCAGAAGATAGTTCCTTTACTTAGTTGCTTGTGCTGCTTGCCAATTGATAAATCAATGCTGTATTCTGAGCTGTCTCTGTTAGCAAAGGAAAACTTTTTTTTTTTTTCTTTGATACTATCCCTAACCTGTTCCCTTTGTTGGACATACAGTCTCTTCTAAGTGGCGGTAGAAGCATCTAATAAATGTTTTACTTTTTTATTCAGAAAGCATTCATGATATACATCTTTGATCAAAGGTCCTGGGAGAAATTCCAAAGGACAGGATATCTGCCTTTGAGAATTTATGTTCTTAAAAAAAAAAACTGGAATGAAAATAATATAACAAATTCACACCTATAAGAAAGTAAACTGTACAAAAAAGGATGAGATATAGATAAAGATGATTGCAGAAGGGAGATAGTTGCAGTTGGTAATCATTTAGTTATCATCAAAGTTCAGCTATGCTAAAAATCATCAGGAAGCAGAGCCCACTCTTAGATTCAGAAGTAATAAAGACATACATCATGTGGTGTTAAAACCATTCCGTAGGAGGTATTAGCCTGTTCTTAGATCTTAGAGGCTGAGCAGCACACTGTGAGTAATAATAATAAAAATAACTTGAACTTCTCACCCATAACAAGCACAGTTTTTAAATCCAACTGAATAAATTCTTGTAGGCATTCAGCAAAGTAATTTATCTTCTTGTTCCGTTGGTTTGTGTTATATAAACTATTATTATGTACTCTTCTTAGAGGTTTAGGTCATCGTTAGAGGTTCTAAGGGTTGTATCAGCCTCTGGTTGATGACCACATTCTCAGTCTGTTTCTAATGCTGTATTCATATTTTGCCAGACAGGTTGGCAAGTGCTAGATAGCACTCCGTCTCTTAATTTCTCCTTCTCTTTTAGGTTATTTTATAACCATTTTATAAACACTATCAACATTTATTAAACCTATCTGTAGGTGGTTGGAAAGACTGCGGCCAGTGATAGCTCGGAAGTTTTTTTGTTGGTTCTGTTTGTTTTGTTTCTTTTTTTAAGGCATAAGAATCTCAATTGTTAAGTGAAGTATTGTTTCCATTTGTGAAAGATGTATATTGATTTGATTCTAGAGTTGTCTTTTTGACATTTTTTTATATTAGATTGTTGCACATCCTATAAACAGCTATTGGTTTCTGTAAATAAAAGATGTTTTAGGACCTATGCTGCTAATTAGAAACCGTTTCCTAGTATTGTCTTTAAAATGTTAGTGTATTGTAATTAAATTTAATTGCCGATTATAGGCACAGCTGTGAAGTGAGGGACATTGGTTGGTCCTCTTTTCCTAGTAGCTCTGCTCACTGCTATGTGTAGCAGAGCTCTTAGTTTCTCTCCCCAGCCTGACATGAGAGTGTTTGACTCCTCTCCCTGTGGTATGTTCTCAGGACATGTTCTTTGTATGTCATTACAACATTTGTGGGTTGATCAAGTAGTGTGGTAGACGTGGTTGTTGTCTACCCTGATAATCTCTCTTCTTTTCAACTATCAGAGAAACTTCTATCATAAAATTCTTTTCTTTTGCATTTTTCGACCTCATCCTTCCTGGCTGTGGTGAAATGTGTCAACTGATACAGATAAATTATATTTTAATTATGAAAGTAGTTATTCTCCTTTAAGAAAATGACCAGTAGTTTTTTCCTATGATGTTTTGGACTAGGTCTTTATACAAAAAACTTATATATAATGAGATGAGAACTCTATTTTTTATCATTTTTATTGTATCACATTAGTAATCTACTTTTCTATGATTATTCAGAAAAGGCATCTGACTTAACTTTTGTCTCTTGTTTCTGCAGAAGGAGAATATGTTAAAATGTTTATGCGAGGTCGGCCAATTACAATGTTTATTCCTTCTGATGTTGACAACTATGATGACATCAGAACAGAACTGCCTCCTGAGAAGCTCAAACTGGAGTGGGCGTATCCTTCTGTACCATGACAGCAAATTTGTTTGCTTCATTTAAGAAAAATTAGTATGCCAAAAAAGTAAAGTAAATGTATTAAGCATAACAACTACTTGAGAAAGTAAGGGGATGCCACATCTGATTCTTTCACATATCATATGTATTTTGCTATTAGCAATTTAAAATCACCAAAATTAATATCTTCGAATAGGGCAAACAATCTGATCATCATGGCAGGTAGTAAAGTAGTTCCAGTTCAGTCCCACTTATATCTTTTTGATTCCCTGAAGTATCCTTGAAAAAATTTAACACTTTGAAAATTATATTTATTAAAAACCTTGACTCTTTTAAGATATGGTTATCGAGGAAAGGACTGCCGAGCTAATGTTTACCTTCTTCCTACTGGGGAAATAGTTTATTTCATAGCATCAGTAGTAGTACTGTTTAATTATGAGGAGAGAACTCAACGACACTACCTGGGTCATACAGACTGTGTGAAATGGTTGGTATTGTTTCACATTGTTCTTTTTTTTTTGCATGCTCTCTTTTTTTAATTTGGGTTTTATTGGAAATGATTTCTTGTAGAGAGCTCGGAATTTAAGGATATTATGAGTATTCTGTAGAAAATATTTTAAAAAGAAAAAAAGACTTACAGGCCACCAAAATGGTTGCTGTGGTTTCAGCCGCCATAAAACATTTCACATGTAAATCTCAATTGGAACCTGTTTTGCTTTCTCAGATCTCTTATGGTCATTTCATTCCGGCCTATAGTATCAAATATATGTGGGATACACGAGACTTACAGATATCTGAGAATGATTATTAGTTACCAAATATTTATCGATGATTTAATCTATGCAGATAAAATTTGGACTCGTGGCTTTCTTTTTGAGAGAAAGAAATCATGGCTGAATAAGGATCATAAGTATCCCATAGGATGTAAACTGTAAAAATGTGAGAATACCTTTTCAATGCTTAGGCATGTTTTTAAATTATTCAGTTAAGTTTGCTACTTCTTAAGTTCAATCATTTATTGCTTAAATTCATTTTCTAACATTTAAAAGCTTCTCTGTACTATTCAGGCAACTGTATATCAGAAAAAAATATGACTATTAGAATATTACTTATTGTTAAAGTTTTAGAGATGATTAAAATATTGCCTTTTACACTGGAAGAATAATATATGTACAGAATTATTCATTACAACATTATTTGTGATAGTAAAGATTGGAAACAGTCGAAATGTCTTTAGCTGGGAACCAGTGAACTTGTGGTGTACTCATAGGTTACCAAGCAAGTATAGAGAACGAATAAGGAAGCTCTTTATATATTAATATAGAAAGATCCTTATATGTACTCCCAAGTACAAAATTTAAGGAGCAGGAAAATGTGCACATTGTTTTACCATTTGTAAAAAAGGAGGTGGAAAATAAATACTTATCGTGGCTTCCACATATGTAAAGATTGTCCAGAATTATTAATAAGAAACTGATTATAGTGATTATCTGGTTGGGAATTGTAGAGAGGTAGAGGATATCTTAGCAGATAGGGCAGAGTAGGAAAGAGACTTTTTCTTATGTCTTTTATAGCTTTTGATATTTGAACCATGCAAATGTAATAACCTAATCCAGAAATTTTACTTTTTAAAATGTGTTCTAAAAGATCTGAATTAAGAATGACAAAATGTTAATATATTAGATTTTTAGTTTTAATGTGTAGTTGATCTCAATAAAGGACATAAACTATTTAAGTAAGAGGAAATAGTATTTGTTAAAGAAACATTGATAAACTGTGGCCTCTTTAGTAATCAAATCAAATTGTCAAGGCATTTTAAAAGATGTAATTCTTAATCTGAGGAAATTATAAATGTTTTAAAAAGTGAAACATTTCTTACGACAATTTAAATTGATAACTGCTCTCTGGAAAGCAATGAGCAAATACAAGAACAAAAAAAACCTTATATTTTCAGTCGAGCTTGCTCCTTGGTTGCAAGATGTAGAAAAATTCTATATATGGACATGAAGACATCTTTTTAAATTTCTTGCTAGTCACTCATAACATTTATCATTAGAAATGTGGGCATATATGCTGCACTGTGTTCAATTTGTACAGAAAAGTTCCTTGCCCCAAGTTTGATCTATGAGAGTTTCGCATTAAGAACTAATTAAAAGGTTGGAGGCACTAGGTGTGAAGATGGTCACTGCTATGTTCCTTTGCAGAAAAGAAGAAGGATTGAAAGAGCTGTTAAGTCAATAATATGCATTAGGATTATGTAGCAAAATGGGAGAATGCTTATGTTTTAATAGATTACAATTATACAGTGCAGTATTGCATCTTCAATATAATAAAACCATGTGAATTTGCGCATGAACATAGGTGCAGGACTAGAAAGGAACTTGAACGAATAAAAGTTTATCAGGCCACAATTGTGAATAAATATTTTCTTCATACAGTGTTCCATTAATTTCCATTGAGTTTAACAAAGAAAGTACAGCTGAAAACTTAGAATTCTTTTGATATTTGATGTTTATTTGATTTGCTAAAGAAAATAAATAGGTCATTTAGATTTTTTAATGATTAAAAACTATTTGTTTTTAAAATATTCGTACTAAGGCATATTTCTGCTGTTTCACATGTTTCCTGTATGTAACATTGTTGTTAATACTGCATTTTAGCCTTGCTGTACATCCTGACAAAATTAGGATTGCAACTGGACAGATAGCTGGAGTGGATAAAGATGGAAGGGTGAGTGGCACAGTTTTATACCTTCGGTACCTAGTGACATTGCTGTTAGAATGGAATTGATGGTAATTTTTAATACCTCATTTTATTCTAAAATTTAACTACTAAGAGATTTCTAGTATAAGCCCGGGAGAAAATATTAGAATATATTAGAATATAAGAACAGTCCACAAAACAAAAGTTTTCCCTAAAGAAACTATTTACTTGTCAAAATGGGAAAGAACTGATAAGCTTGTTACTTTTTTTTTTTAACATAGAATAACTTAATGTTTGCCAGAGGTACTGCGATTTCCCTAAATTTATAGACCCCTTGATTTTATATATGAGTTAGAACTGATAACATTTAAAATTTTTCAGTTACTATTCAATATTATTAAATAGGCTTACTTAACAAGTTCATTATTTGTAAGGATCGGCAGTGAATATTAATGATTACTGATTAGCAGTGTTTGACTGTACTCGTGACATTCTCTGGTTTCAGTTTCTTTAATAAAAAGGAGTTGGAGGGGTTATATTGGATGACTTGTAAGACCTCTTCCAGTTTCACATTCTGTCTTAAGGACCGTTTGCTCAGCAATTAATTAAACACTGATTTTAAAAAGTATTATTTTCTCAGGAATAAAGGCAAGGCTAAAAACAGGTATCTAGAGCAAATTCGCCTGGGTTAGAATCTTGAATACACTTTTTAATAGCTGCATAGCTTTCGGCAAGTTATTTAAATCTCTGTACTTCAGTTTCCTCTTCCATTAAATGGTGATTGTAATACTGCATACCTCTGGGATTATGATGATTAAATGAATTAATACATACGAAGTACTTAGAATTTTATATGGCACTTAGTAAGTACTCCTACTATTATTGTCACTGTTGTTATTTCCTTATTTTCATGGTATGAGAAGAAAATACGTGTTCAAGATTCTTTAAGGGCATGTCTAAATATAGTAGCTATTTTTTTATTAGATATTTATCCATCCCTATTTTTAAAGACAGCAAACAGTTCTGTGTTGTGATATTCATTTGCATCCACACGTATACCAGTTTGTCCTGCTATCTTGTGTTTTACCCATTGTTTTTGCAGCCTCTGCAACCCCATGTCAGAGTGTGGGATTCAGTTAGTCTAGCCACACTGCAAATTATTGGACTTGGAACTTTCGAGCGTGGAGTAGGATGCCTTGATTTTTCAAAAGCAGTAAGTAATAAATTTTAAAGGAGTGATTAAGTATGCTACACAAAGAAGCAAAAAAAGAAGTTAAGCTCAGTTTTGTGTGTGTGTATGTGTTCAAAGAAAGTGATAACTTTCAATTGAAAAATGAGATGTTAGCTGTTGCTTAGCAATGGCCAGTATTTTAACCTAAGAACTAAAGAACTTTGGTTTAGATAGGATCCAGGATATTGCACTTAATTATACTTAATTTTGTTCTGTCCTGAGATAGAATTCCATTGTAGTAGCAGGAAATGGTTAGAAGAATACATACATAGCATAGTAAAAAAGAAACAATCAATAAAACATGCTTTTGTTCAGCTTAAATAATGGAGATCTGTTTTATTTAGAAAATTCACAGCTGTGAAACTTGGCCTGATCTTCACAAATATTGTCTTTTCTTAATGTCATGTTAGAGCAAAAGAAATAGTCAAACCTTTTATATTCATTAAAATCATGAATTATCTTGGTTCTGAATTGATGACAACATGAGTTTAAAATTCAGTGTCTAGCAATCTTACGTAAACCTGGAGGCTTTATTCGGAGGGGAAAATAAAACAAGATGTTACTCATTTAAACATTCTATTTATTCTTGAATTATATGTAATTATTATAGAGTATACAGGAGACCTATATTTTAGAATTTACAATTTTTAATTTAAAATGTAAATATTCCTCCAGATTTTATTGGGTGTCATTCATATTTTAGAATATATTTATGTATTCATGTTCTCTCTTCAGTTCCTAACTATCAGCAGCTATATTCTGGATTATGGGAGTTTTGTGGCACATGGAAGAGGATAGGACATTTTTAGATCAAAAAGATAAATTTGGGTGGCTATACAGCTTTGCTAGCTTAAAGGCACTGAATGTTAAGGGTCAAATGAGTCAGGAATTGGGAGAAAGGCATTTAGAAAAGGAGATAAAAGGACAGAAAGGAAATTCTTTTACTCCCCCCCCACCCCCACCCCCAATCTCAGTAGCAGGAACTGTTGTCATTTTGTTGATACTATTGTTACAATGTTAAGACTATTTCCAATTGCTTCATACTCTTAACTTTTCCTAATTTTAGGTAATCATTCCAAAATAGGCTAAAAGAAAGATAAAGAGAAGAGAGTAAGCTTTGCCCTTCCTTGGTACCTCTTCTCTTCACCACAGTATTTCCTTGTTCCAGAGACATCTAAAGCATATACTGCAAATGCTACTAGAGGAAAAAACCCCACAAATCTTTAATATTATCCATAGTTATTAAACTGGGAGGCTTAAACTATATGAATGAAAATGGTTTTGGAAAAACATATAGGAATTTTGTTATGTTTTATTTGTCTTGTGTAGTCATATTAATATAAATCAGGTATATCATAGGAAACTGAAATTGGCAGACTTTAGCCATTAAATTCAGCTTGTTCCATCAAACTATCAAAATTTAGTCAAGAGCTATGTCATGAAATTATGTACACTTCATGCCTACCTCAAGGGCATATACTTTATGTTTGATCTTAGCCAAAAGGCCAAAAAGTGATTGGGGTGGAGGACATATATGCTTTAAATGCAAGGAGCCAAGAAGGAAGCATAAGATGCAGAAGAGACTAGGGTATCCTCAAAATGAATTATTTGCTATCTCTGAATAATAGGAGTAGCTAGATGGCAAGTAGGAATCAACCTAGGGGAAAAAATTAAAAATAGAACATATTTTTTAAAAGAATCTTTATTATATTTCTAAGGAAAATACAGTCTTAGTAGTAGATTCATTATATTTCAAGAAGCCATGAGTTTAAAGGATTTTGGATTATCTGAATGTTGGCAGGTTTTGTTTTTTTGGGAGGTGGGAGCAGTTTTAATAATGTGGCATTTCTTCTTAGAAAATCATCCTTATCTAAAAATTTTAAAATGCCTTTGACTTTTTTAGGATTCAGGTGTTCATTTGTGTGTTATCGATGACTCCAATGAGCATATGCTTACTGTGTGGGATTGGCAGAAAAAATCAAAAGGTGCAGAAATAAAGGTAAATCAAAAAAATTTCTGAGTATCTTTTAGAGTACAGTATTTTGCAGATCCTTGGAAGTATATTGCACATATTTAAGTTGCAAAGTATACCAACTGGCCAGATTCATCAGATTTATTGATTTGTCATCATTTTTATGATATTAAGAATACAATTCTTCCAGTATTCTTAAGATTGTCATGCAGCTTCAGCCAATTTCAGTGTTATTTTAGACACTTTGCGCTACGAAAATGCCAAAGTAGGTGGGTGTCTAACACAAAATTAAGACTGAATACTCTACTTGGCTGCTGCTGCTTTAACAACATGTGTTAATTCATTCAATCTTTAAAGCTTTAAAAATCTAAAGGAAAAATTCAACCTTAGGAGTATGGCTGACATAACTGAAAAGCATATGTAATGAGAAGCTATTTGGTCTTAATTATGTTTGTGGGATTAGTATGTAAAATGCTACAGCATATTTTATAGTTGCTGTAGAATAGTATTGATCCCTTTGTGTGGATGAGGCTATGATTCGTAAGAGAAGAATGTAAGGTTAACATTGCAGCTGCATTCACATGGGTCAGAAATGGCCTCATTCTGACAGGCTTTCAGAGGGATTCAGAGTGACAGGATGACTAAAAAAAGCCTATGACATATTTGCTGTATTCTTAAATAACATCCCATTCCTCTTCATTTGCTCTCACTCATGCTTTCTCTCTCGCTCTCTTTTTCCCTTTCTCTCTCTCTCTCCCTCCCTCCCTCCTTCTTCCCCCCTACTCCTTCCTCCTCTTTCAGCAGTTTTGTATAAGCTTCAAGCTTCAATACCAAGTGTGTTGGTCAAAAGAGATAATTTCTTTTTGTGTAAGTTAATCTTTTGAAAGAAATAGAGTATATTTGATTGTTGTTGAAAGGAATATAAGATGTCAGGAAATTACACAGAAGTGAAATATGTGAATTTTGATCCTTTGTAGTAAAGGCTACCAGATGATGTCTTATGGTTTTCCTCCTACTGGCCATTCCTTGATCTCCCTTCCAGGACCTTAAGTTGTCATTCCTCAGGGTTATATCCCATGTCCTCCACTGATACCATATACCACTACCACGGCCTTAGTTACTATCTGCTGTGTCCCACATCAGTTAGCTCCAGCCCTGGTCTCTCTCACAGACTTACACCTACATTTTTTTTTTGCCCGCTTTATTTGAAGCTCTACAAGTCAAAATCAACATATCCAAATCTGTACTAATCATCTTTAGCCCTCAACCAGTTTCACCTCTCAGTGATTAATACCATATTCTACTTACTTACCCAGACTAGATACTTGGGCATCAATCATGTCCCTTGCTTCTCACACCCAGTCAGCTAGCAAAGTGACTTCACAACGACAAAAGCTAACTTAAATAGAATTTATTGATTCATGTTTAGAGAGAAAAAGAAAACCTCTCGTCAAGGTCATAAGGGAATTTTGCCTTAGGATTGACATAATTCCGGTGCTAGATCACTGATTTCTCTGTCTCTCCTCATAGCTTTTCCCTGTGTGTTGACCTTACTCTTTTCTACTGTAGATGAGCTCTATTCTTGGCTAAGTCATAAGGATTTGGGGAAATTGATACATAACTTGTTGATTTTTTTAAGTTTAAAGTTCAGTAAGGCAGCTTCAAAACCTTATTGGCAGAAATTAAAGAAGACCTAAGTAAATGGAGTAATATACAGTAAAAATAGAAGACAGTATTATAAAGATGTCACTTTTCTGCATATTGATCTGTGTGTCCAAAATAGTCAAAATCCGGCATGATTTTTACAGAAGTTGACAAGCTCAGTATTTTTGGAAATATGAATGGATAAAAACAGACAAACATATGAAGGATGTAAAGTAATTGAAACTCTTGTACACTGCTGCTGGGCATATAAATTGTTACAGCCATTTTGGAAAACTGGATTTGTGTATGTACATTCTGTATGCATATGCATACTCTCTGACCCATCCTGTTCCACTCCTACATATCAGCCCAACAGAAGTAAATATATGTGTTGACCAAAAGGCAAGTAATCAATTGTAAAAGTAAATTACTCAGATACCCATCAATATTAGAATAAATAAATCAATTATGTGGTCTTTCCATAAAAAGGAATAGTATACAACAGTTAGAATGAACAAATTACAATACATGCACCAGCATGAAATGGATCTCATAAATGTAATGTTGATAAAATAAGCCAGAGACAAGTTCATTCTGTGTGATCCCATTTAAATAAAACATACAATGCTAATCTATGGTGCTACAAATTAGTATCATGGTTACTTAAGAAGGGGAAGAGCATAGTGATTAGAAAAGGGAATCTGAGATGTTTCTGGGATGTTAGTAATGTTCTAGTTTTTGCTCTACATGCTGTACAGGGGCATGTTCAATTTTTGAAAATTTATCAAGCTACATAGGATTGTGAACATTTCTGTTTATATAATACACATAAATAAAAAGTTAAAATATCCTATAAGGCTACATTCATACCCAAAGTGATTTCATAAATCAGTTTATGTATTGAATATCTTATTACTAGCACCACAGGTCTGTATACTTGGAATATTTGTAGTTAATTTTATAACCTTTGATTTATAACCTTTGATTAATCAGTTTGGCATAAGATTTAGCTGTCAAGTAGTTTCGATTTTGTCTAAAGTGAAAACTAAGTACTGTTCAATTTTTAAAAGGCAACATCATTTTGGAAAAGAAATAACTAATTTTTGCTTCGTTATTAACACATTATCTTTAAAATTTACTTTGACCTGCTAGGTATATATAGTTCCATACCAAACATTGTGGAGAATTCTATAACAAGAAGGTACTGTCCTTTTCCTTCTTTTTGTAACCTGATAAGGGGGAAAAGCCTTCAAATTAGACCATTTAAGTTTTATTTATGTGCCTATACAAGGCCATAGAACCCATATGTTAGTATTTGAAATGTAAAATTTGCAGAAATATTGGAGCCATAGGAAAATTTTTAAAATTAGGTCAATTCTTTCAAGTGTCACTTTATTATTAGAATATAAAATGGATTATCTTTAACTAACTTTGTACATAAGATTACCATGTTTACCATGTTGGTTTGCAATAAGGAATGCTTCCATATAAAGTTATTTGCTAAGTTAAAAATGGAGATTAATAATTACCCTGCAGGTGAATACAAGCTAACAATAAACGGCTTTACAAGCACATGGATTTCACCTCACTGTTAAGTTCGAGTAGGTGCTTTTACCATAAACATCAATTTAGTAAGAATTCAGTTATGACTTGCTGAACATACTGAAATATACTGTTTTAAAAACATCCTCAGTTCAGTAATTTCAATGAAAAAAACTTTACTTCTAATTCCCTTATGACTCTTATGCCTGTTTTCTCCCTTTTTCATTCCCGTTCCTTTAAATTTAACTCCGGTCTTTTCTAGGTTGGTTTTTTGTTTTAGGAAATAGCATAAAAGCTTTTAGTTTTTTGTTTTTCATTTTTATATGAATCAGTAGTGACCATTCTATATCTACTTTTTAAGCATTTTACCTGAAGATGAATCTCTAAATCAGTAATATTTTTTAAGTGAATGGTCAGTAATAACAGTACAAAGAAAGATAAGACTGACAAATGTACAGTGCTTTTTGCATTTGATAGTTTTAGTGTACTTTTTGCTGAATGTATAAGAAACTAAAATAATCTAAAACTGTAGTTCATATAAATGTCTTTTTAGTGTAAAGTTATATAAATAGCATAAAAGATGATATAGTATAAGGACATTAAATTTAAATCATTATTATAAAAACTTATTGTTAAAACTTTTCAGGAAAATAGATCTTGGAAGAAGAGGCATTTCCTAAAAGATTTTATCAGTAGTTGTAATTGGTACTTGATGGAGATAAGGATATACGTTCATCTAAAGCTTTATTTCTCTTTCCACAGACAACAAATGAAGTTGTTTTGGCTGTGGAGTTCCATCCAACAGATGCAAATATCATAATAACATGTGGTAAATCTCATATTTTTTTCTGGACCTGGAGTGGTAATTCACTAACAAGGAAACAGGGAATTTTTGGGGTAAGGATCAGAATGTTACAAGTTCACTATAAAATTTTAATTGTTGAGTAAATGTAAAGTCATTATGCTAAAGGGAAAACTGAAAATTTTCATTGTTTCTTTGTAGAAATATGAAAAACCGAAATTTGTGCAGTGTTTAGCATTTATGGGGAATGGAGATGTTCTTACTGGAGACTCAGGTGGAGTCATACTTATATGGAGTAAAACTACTGTAGAACCGACACCTGGGAAAGGGCCTAAAGGTACAGTATTCCCAGATTAAAGTCATTCCTTTTTAATCTGCACATACTGCTAGTGCAATCTTATATCTTACCCAGACCAGGAGAGAGAGCTGCAGTGAAACATGGAGAGCCACTAATACATACCTTATGTTTTTAAGGTTTTTCATGATGATCTTTTTAAAATTATTTATCCAGTTAAGCATATATAACCTTTATTTGGTCTACTGAACTTTTCCTTCTAGGAGATTAATATAAAATAATTAGTGATGATATAGCTATATGATGATTTAAATAGTATAAAGATTAAGAGAGAAACCATCCTGATCTTCTGAGTTTTGTGAAGATTTCACAGAAAAAATGGTCTTTAAGCCATAATTAATGTGTAAGACTACAAGAAATATGGAACCTTGATCCCAGTTTATAGAAACAGTATAAGCAAAGGCAGAAAGATGTGAATGTGAGGCATTCGTGGTAGTATAAATTTGTCATGTAAAAGTAATAACAAACAGGAGGTAACCAACTTGAAGGATATACAATTTTAAAAAATAGTAGTGTTTTGTAATTTCTCTGAACAGTTTAATATATTCTAAGCCATTGAAAATTCATGTAGGGGTTAAAGGTATAGATTTTCTGAGTTATCCACAAGAATCTTTAAAAGTGGTTGCACTACCAAGGAAGAGAAAATTGCTGGGAGGTCAGGGATCCTTTATCCCACAGTTAGATGACAGAAAAGAGCCTGCAAGGATTACAGAAGTGAGATACTTAAAAAAAAAAAAAAGTTAACAAGATGGGGTTCTGGGGAGATAGAAACATCTCCTCCCCTCGGTCTGGGGAGTCTGCATCAGACCATAGAAACCACGTGTGACTCCCTGAGTAAGGGAATCCTGTCGCACCCCCCTCAGAAGGAAAGGCCCAGTTTACAAGTCTATCGTCCCTGATGGGCTTTCCCAGGACTAACACAATGTCTGGCATTTGGTACTAGCTGTTGAAAATTATTTGTTAAACATTTCTTAAGGAAATGACTTTAATCTTACTTTTGGGTATCAGTGTAGAAGGGTTGAGTGGTACTGATTCACTCTTTTCACTGAAATGCGGAACTTGATATTAGCATTGCAGATGTCTTATTGTGAAGATTGTCATGCTATATTTTTTAGGAGATACAGTACATTAGTGTTTTCTGTATCCATTCACCTAAATTTCTAAGTTTTGCAGTTGAATTGAATTTGATGTATTTAGAAGTTAACAAAATAATCCTTAAATTGTAATACCAATGACCTTTATCTCAGTCATTGGCCATGCATTCTTAGCCTCTTTCATTCAGTTTAGGTTCAAAATTCACATATGAAAAGGATGGCAGTGGGATGAGGATTCTTAAGAAAAAAGAAAGAGCAACTGTATTTGTCAGCTACCTTTCCCACGTACCTCTCTTTTTTTTTCTTCCTGAGCACATTTGTTTAGTATCAGAAATAGCCAGGAATAGCACTGTATATCAAAACTGTGACTTAAAATATTCACATGTTATCCTCTGACAGAGTTTGGGTATAAATATGCCCTTCATTAGCTTAATGTGTGTTGAGGTGGGAGAGGCAGGGAAAGGTTCAGAGGTTGTTTTTATTTTGATTTTTGTCTGAAAAACTTCTGCAAAGAAAAATCTGCATATGTACACACAAGAAACAGGAAATCTAATCTTGTAAACTGGGCACATGAAATAGTCCAATTTGTGTTCTGCTGCGTGACTGACCCTATTGGCAAATTTGCAGAGAATTTTGTTTTTTCCTTTATATTTGGGGTTTCCAGTTCTGTAGATATGGCTGGGAAGGATTTGGTGAGTTCAGTGAAATGTGTATGCCCAGACTGGAACAGATGCCCAGACTGTTTCCATTTTTAAATTCTTGCCAAAAATTTCAATAGATTGATCCAGTTTGCATATTCCCTAATACGACATTTCTAATATGGTGGTCTTAACTAAAATTTGAGTTTACTGTGGTATCATGTCTGATAGAGGGACATTTTGGAATGGCAGAAGCATAATATCATAGCTAATCCTTTTACTCTGGTAAGTAGAAGACAACAAACCATAACTGTATATTTTATGCCACATAAGGTCTTCTGTATATTTTCTTCTCACTTCCATACCTTAAATGTAAATTAACAGAAACCTTCAAAGTAATTAGTATTTTCTCTTTTCTCCAGTTTCATTGAATTGTAATTGACATATAACACTGTTTAAGGTGTACAATGTAATGATTTGATATACATTGCAAAATGATTACAAGTCAACCTCCATTACTTGACATAGATACATTTTTTTTCTTGTGATGAGAACTTTTAAGAGTTCTCTCTTAGCAGCTTTCAAATATGCAGTACAGTATTAACTATAGTCACCATGCTGTACATTACATCCCCAGAACTTACTCATCTTATAACTCGAAGTTTGTACCTTTTGACCACCTTCACCCCTTTCCCCTACTTCCACCTCTGGCAACCACCAGTCTATTTCTATGAGTTCATTTTTTTTAGATGAACATATGAGATTATACAGTATTTGTCTTTGTCTGGCTTATTTCACTTAGCATAATGTCCTCAAGAACCGTCCATGTTGTTGCAAATGGCAGAATTTCCTTTTTAATTAATATACACATACACACTACATTTTCTTCACTCATTTCTCTGTTATTGGACACAGGTTGTTTCAGATTTTTCTTTCTTATGGGATACAAGGTATTTGTTATTTCCTACATATATGAAGTAGTTCAAAATTTTTCTTATATGAAATAATTCATAATTTTTTAAGTGGGAAGGGGAAGTTGATTGTATCCACAACACCATTAAAATGTTGATCATTCTTAAATCAGTTCCTTTAAGGACTTAAGAAACACCATCATTTTGCCTGCTCTCCAGATAATCAACATGGGCCCATTTGCCCAGTTGCTAAGAATACAACATAAATTTGAAAGTCTCCCTGACATTTGATTCTATAGTTAAATGGGCACAGAAACCCCATCAAAGTGATCTTTATTTGGCAGTCAGTGTAAACTTGCTTTTTATGGAAACTTCATTTCTGTTAGAGATGAGAAGAAAGAGAGGATTTGTACTTATGCTTGGATAGATGTGGCCATGATTAACCCTAGAGGTATAGTAGATATTTTAGTTCAAGGGTAATTATTTTTCATGGCAGGTATTTCAAATACTTGGCTTAAATTGGAATGTCAGAAATACAGGCCCATGAGAAAGAAATCTTTGACTATAATTTTTTTTATAGGTAAATACTATCTGAAGCTTTGTTAATTTGTATAAATTTGAAGCACAGAAATTTTTTAGCTAAATTAATAATAGGTCCTCCTTAGGAAATAACTTTCCTGGCTGAAGGGTAAAGTGAGAATCTCACTTTACAGTATTTTTATTCTTCATGAAGCATTTGTTCTTCAGTTGTATTTTCTATTTTCTAACATTCCAGCATTCTAGAAAGATCTTAAGTGTTTAAAAAGGTTTTTGGCATGTTTAAAAGTATGGAAACTGAATTAAAAATATAAAAACTGTATTTCATTTTCCCACATTCTGATGGGGATCTATGAACCTCCATACCTCTGCTTGTTGTAATTTTGTACATGGTACCATGGTATTTTCAGACTACTCTTCTTAATTTGACCATGCATGAGAAAATAAGCCCTTTGCTTTTTTTTTTTTAAATGCTCAAATAAAGTCAAGAATATTCTCAGAAAATTTATATCTCTCAGATGTCCTTTCTCTCTTGGTTACACCAGAGCCTTGATAGATAATTCGCTAGCTACCCTACTGAACACAGTCGTATTGCTCAATGTTTAAAGTATTTTTAAGTGATGAATATTGATGTGAGCTGAAGCAGTTGACCTTAATAGCAAGTTAGTTGGAGTTCTGATTTCAGCTCTGCTGAACTGGGCAAGCTCTACTCCAAATCAGGCAAGCCTTTTCCTTCCACCCTGCCAGATATACCTATCTACTAAGTATTTGTATACTAGCACCCTCACACTGAGTAATATTTATAGTCAGCTATAGCAATTTTTAAGGATACCAAAACTCTACAAATTTTAGTTAATTTTAAAAATATAATGGCAGCTCAAATAGATAATGAAAAATGAACAATCTAATCTCACTAACAGCTTTATTGAAATATAATTTATATACCATAAAATTCACCCTTTTAGAATGTACATTTTAGTGGTTTTTAATATAGTGACAGTGTTGTACAGTCATCACTACTACTTAACTTCAGAACATTTCATCACCCCAAAAGAAATGCTGTACCCATTAGCAGTCAACACCTGACAGCCATTTGTCTACTTTTGGTCTCTATGGATTTACCTATTTTAAACATTTCATATAAGTGGAATCATATAATATGTGGTCCTTTGTAACTGGCTTCTTCCACTTGAACCTTAATGTTTTCAAAGTTCATCTATGTTGTAGTATGTACCAGTACTTCGCTCCTGTTTATGGCTGAATTCAATGGTATGGACATACTACATTTTGTTCATCCATTCATCAGTTGATGAACAATTTTAGAAAATGAATATTTTCCCAAGTTTATTGAGGTATAATTGACATATAACATTGTATAAGTTTAAGGTATGCAACATAATAATTTGATACAGGTATATATTGCCAAATGATGACCACAAGTTTAGTTAACATCCATCACCTCACATAGTTAAAATTTTTTCTTGTGATGAGAACTTGTAAGATCTGCTATCTTAGCAACTTTCAGATATACAATGCAATATCGTTTACTGTAATCACCATACTGTGCCTTTAATCTCCAGAACTTGTTTTTACCTTGTAACTGCAAGTATGTACCTTTTGACCACTTTTACCCATTTCTCCCACTGAATAATTTTGAACTTGTAATTTTTTATATTTTTCCAAAGGATCTAAGGTCTATTTATTGACTTTGGCCATATTTAAACAAGATTCTCCCTGGTAACTAATTCTGTAAGATAGTCATCTTCCAAAAAGCTTTACTCACACTACCAGCCTCATTAGCCAGATAAAGAGCTCTGAGTACAGCATAACGAATACCAAAGATAAAAGATTTGAGTACTAAAATCTTATCCTCACCTTTAAGAAAAAGGGTCTGGAACATACACATGCGTACGTGTGTGTTTTAATCTCCACATGGACTTTACTTAAAATATTTTTAATGTACCTGCCTTGTCCCTCCCTGGTTACTTGTAAAGTGCTGTAAACATATAAGAAAGCTGGGCTGTCATTCAACTATCACAGTGATATATAGCTATACCAGTTTTTAAAATACCAAAATACTTCTCTATTTTGTCAAAAGCCATTGCTCCAGGCCTCCAGCGCTCATTTCTGCCCCAGTACCTTCCCTGGTCCCCTGTATCTCAGCAAATAAAAGGGATAGTCCATGGCAGAATAGGTCAACAGTGGTTGCTAAATGTTAAATATCACAGCTGACCT
>NW_006434709.1:22748952-22803707 GCF_000325575.1 Pteropus alecto | reverse complement strand
GTTTTTTTTTTTTGCAAACTTAAAGGAACATTGAGGAAAGGGACTTTAGTCCCAGTCACGGCTTTGTCACTAGCTAACTGTGGTATTGGTTAAGCCACTTCTATACTTCTGTGTCTTCATTTTTAAAATCAGAAAAGTAATAGTACCCTAACTACCATATAAGACGATTATAAGAGATAGTAAAGTTCTGTTATCTATTATCACTACTTTAACTTACCTTTTTGTAAGAACGTATTTTGAAATACTCTGAGTAACTAAATATTGATACAAATGCAAAAGATCATATTAAACTTCACTACCTATGTTGCAGAAGACTTGCTGAAAATAGTTTTTCGATTGCTGAATCATAGGAGCTTTTGATTATTCACTCTATACTACGGTTCGACTTACAGTTTTTTGACTTTATGATGGTTCTAACGCTGTATGTATTTAGAAGAAACTGGCTAGGCTAAGCCAGTTTGGTAAGTTGGGTAGAGTAAATGCATTTTCAATTTCAACTCACTGTAGGTTTATCAGGACGTAACCTCATCATAAGTCCTGCTAAAGTTTTCTTCCAAAAATCCCCTAGAGTCTGATGGCAAATGTTGTCACTAGTCTTTATTTTTCCCATATCATATTAGGTGTTTATCAGATCAGCAAACAAATCAAAGCTCATGATGGCAGTGTGTTCACACTTTGTCAGATGAGAAATGGGATGTTATTAACAGGAGGAGGAAAAGACAGAAAAGTAATTCTGTGGGATCATGATCTGAACCCTGAAAGAGAAATTGAGGTAAGGATGGAAATGGAACTTAAAATTTTTTAAATAGTAAATCTTCTAAACTCATGTCTTTTGTCCCACATTAAGATAGCTTACACTTTTCTGAGAAATTGGTGCACGTCCTTGTCATATCATTTCCTCAAAACACAAAACAAAACAAATAAAGGACCATTCATTAAACAAAATAATTTGAAAGATTAAAAAAAAGATTAGGTAGAATAATTAACTTGCTTGTTATGTATTTCTGAGATTATTTTTTAGTAATCCAAAAAATAAAATCGTGCAAACTTAAAATTCAACAAGCATTCATCCAGTACTGTATTCTACTCCAAGATATACGAAATGCCCAGTTTAATTTTAAAACTTAAAAATAATCTTTTTTACAATGGGCTTAATGAGAATCACTAATTATCTACCATGCGTCTGCTTCATGGCATGGACCAAGTGTATCCATAAAACCTGACAGATGTTGTGTGCTCAGTGAAAGGTTGGTAATTGAATTGAGGTCTCAGGAAGTGAAATGGTTACAAATAGTGTTTTAGATCAGTAATTCTCAAAGCAAGGGCAAATCTTATAGAGTTTAATATTGCTTCTATTTTTTGATGACTTAAAGTTTGAACTAGTGCTTAGTGTTTTCCACAGATAACATGCTTCCCAAACAAAATCTCAAGGGAAAAAAAAGGATCCTAATAGTATTGCTCTTGAGTTTTATTTCTGAGAAGATAGATAAGAATTGCTTAAGTTCATACTATTTCATACCCTTTTATTCAAAAGCTGCACCATCTAGTTCATCCTCCCTTTGCCATTTCTAACATAAATTTGGCTTTTAGAATTCAGTTTTTTTGTGCTTTTAGGAGTAATTTTGGATCCTACTTCATAAAGAAGAAAGACTTACATTGTTTCAGAAAGAGTCATTCTTTGGGCTGCTTATATTAATATAACATTCGCTGAGAGTATACCAGGTAGCGGATTAAATGAGATCACTCTCTCAAGGAGTCCTGTTAATAAAAGTTATAACACTTTACAATATATTGCTTTTTAGTTTACAGAGAAATCTTATATGCACTATGCTTATATTTTGATCTTTAACAATCAAGAGTAGGTAGGACATGTATTATTATCCCCATATTACATAGAAAGAAATTTTTCTTAGACTAAACGACTTACCTAAAATAACATAACTAGTAAGTAACAAAACCAGATCACATCCTTCATGTAATCCAATAGAAATTACTCTTTCTATTGCTAACCCTTAACTCTTGAAATCACATAAAATATGTTTAAAATGGACTAAGCAAAGAATGTTGATAATAATACATTATAACTTCTGTGTAATAAAATATAATTGAACAAATAAATTATTATTAGCATAAGATTACCATATTACTTTCAAATTTTGAATCCTATCATTTCCCCATAATTGCTTTCATCTATAAATGCAGTCTTGAGGTAATAATTAATGCATATTAGTATGTGTATGGTGACATTACAAATTTATTTTTTTAGGTTCCTGATCAGTATGGAACAATCAGAGCTGTAGCGGAAGGAAAGGCAGATCAATTTTTAGTGGGCACATCACGAAACTTTATTTTACGGGGAACTTTTAATGATGGCTTCCAAATAGAAGTACAGGTAAGCTGTATGATTTTAACCATTGATGTTTTTGATGATATCCTTTGGTTCTTATAACAATAGGTGTATTTTATCTTCAGGGTCATACAGATGAGCTTTGGGGTCTTGCCACACATCCCTTCAAAGATTTGCTCTTGACATGTGCTCAGGACAGACAAGTGTGCATGTGGAACTCAGTGGAGCACAGGCTGGAATGGACCAGGCTCGTAGATGTGAGTAAAGCAAAATGTGATCATAGTCTTCCCACAGAAACTCCCCAGACTAGCAGTTGGGAGCAGCAAAGGAGAAAGAACTCAGCATTAGTTAAAACAGAGTGTTTAGAGTAAATGGGGAGAGTGTTTAGTCACAAAGTATAACATGAACCCACTCCGAAGAAGCAAATTACCAAGGCAGAAACTCAACTTTTCTGTCAGTTTCAATAGTAAAAATCAAAAAGATTTCACATATTTATGGAGTATTAATTGTTATGGAAATATTTGGGCCCCTGGTAGTGGTGCGGTTGGATTCCGTAAGTGCTGCTCACTACTAGACTCTACTGTCTTCTTTTCGAGTTGGTCTCTTACTGTATTTTCTCCCTACTCCACCCAAAAGGTATATACATGTTCTTTGCATGTATCCACCTTTTCTAGCCCAAAAGGTATATACATGTTCTTTGCAGACTCTAAAGAAGTCGAATTATCCTTATTATTATTTCACTGCCTAGCCACAAACTGGCTGTCTTTTTCCCTCACCACTCTGCCAGCATATCCCTTCCTGCTCTGAAGTTCTTTTTCCTCTCATATCCATGTGATATTTCCCACTGGCTACAACGAAGTTGATTGGAATTCCATGTGTATATGAAACAAGTTATTTTCAAATAAGTTTTTGCCACTGTTCCCACAGATCTAGGGAGACTTTCTCATGTACTCCCCAACAGCTGTCTGTCTCTCTTCTAGGAACCAGGACACTGTGCAGATTTTCATCCAAGTGGCACAGTGGTGGCCATAGGAACGCACTCAGGCAGGTAGGGTCTTTAAGGGAAATGTGAGCTGAGTAATTTAAAGTGGTGGGATGTTTAACTGTTGTTAAGGGATGTTCTCTCTCTGAGCTGGAGAATTAATCTTTTAAGTGGCACACTGATATGCTTATTGCTCTTATCTGTTACATATATACATTCAATCATCTATAATTATGTATTGAGCACCTACCATTTGTTAGACACTATTGTGGGCATTCAGGCTACATTAGAGTGCAAAACAAAAATCCCTGTCCTTGTTGTGGAGCCCACATTTTACCGTGTGTTGGGGTGGAGGCAGAATAAAAAATAAACGTTATCACTAATTAAGCTAGAAAATGTTAAGAGCCATGGTTGTGGTAGAGGGATTGGGAGGTGGTACAGTTGCAAAATAATATATAGGGTAGTCAGGGTAGGCTTCATTGGGGAGGTGATCATTCAAGAGACTTTATTCTCCTTTGTGAAATTTTCTGTAGTATCAGAAAATGTCTATCTAAAGGGAAGGGAATTAAAGCTGAAATAACCCAGTTGAGCTTTTATAAGTTTGTGCTATAGCTTTGTTATCCTGTCTTTTTGAATGCTACACAGACTGATAATGAAGGTATATGTCCTGAAATTGTTATTAATTACTTGTCTTCGCAGACCTAGTATGGTACCTTTCCATGGTTACTGAGTAACATTTATTACCTGTATATTTTTAATTGAGTCCTTTTTATTGCCTCTGCTAATAATTAACGCTCATCACAAATAACTTAATTTCTTTTTTAAAGAGGCAAAGGAAAAATATGAAGTCAGTGTCCGGAAGTTAAACCCATAGAAAATGTGAAAGGCAGATTTCTTTTTTTTTTTTTTTTTTAATTAAAATTATTGGGGTGACATTGGTTAATAAACAGATTTCTAATGAGGTGAAACTGTTGTGAGCACGCTTACATAAGTATTTTTCTTTATGCGACAAATATTTTAAATCAGCCAGTTCATTTAATTCTAACTAAATTTAGTCATTTAGAGTTTTTGGTAACAGAATTTTCTCTTTGGCTGTTGGACACAAATGAACACTTTTGGACAGTCTAAACATTCAAATTCACATATATAGTGTTATATATATATAGTGCTACAAAATCTTTCAGAATCATGGAAAAACAGGTCTTTCAAGTAAAGATACACTGAAATGTGGCTGTGGAACTAGAGATGCTGTTTGAGTGGTTGTGAAATAACTGAATTTTAGAATTGGGCTGCTTGGGGTAGAATTGGGAATAACTTGCAAATATAGATGGCTTTACTATCTCAGATTTCCTCAAACTACATGTCAGTACTAGAGTATTACTTAGATGTGGACTAAAAAGGTGTATGACAGGTCACTCTGGAGGAAATTATTTTCTATTTTACCTAAAAAAAATTAGTCTTAAGCACATAACAACTGAAGTTACAGTATTGAACTGGTTTTCAGAAAACTCAAAGGAATTCAGTTCAGCTGAACAGATATCACAAATGCTAAAGTCAGTGAAATAAGGGTAAGAGCTAACATTTAGTCAGGATCCAATGACAGATCTTATACTAAATTATTTTTATATATTACTTTAAACCATCACAAAAGCTGAACAGAATATTAATTTCTCCATTGCACATACAGGAAACCAAGACCCATTAGAGTTTCAATCACTTGTAATTGAGCTTGGATTTGAACTCAGGTTCTACCCTGAGCCCTAATTTTTAAGGAAAAACTGCTTTGATTTAAACTCACTGAAATTACTTTCTAACATATATGTCGCTGATTTGAAGTCATTATGCTGATTTGAAGTCATTATTAACAAGCTTAAAATGAAGTCACTCAATTTAAGTGACTTAAGCCTGCATTAAGCCTGTTACTTCCTTTTGGAGTTGTGAGTAGAAGACACTTATAAATGAGAGTGACGTGACAACTAAGTAAAAAGTGCTGGCAGTCAGTCCTTTCTGGTGTGGAGTAGGGGAATATTTAGGATTTAGGGGAGATACAGTTATCGGAGTTCATTCTGTACATAACTCCTGTCTTTGGTTTCACATCTGATTAGATTCTGATGATTCTCAACGTTCTCATTTATTTTTATTTTTAACATGGGTCTGTGAATACCTGGCTATATCATCTAAAACTGAAAATTCCTCAACGTAGCTATTCAGATTATTATCACTGACCGTAAGCCTGAAAAAATGGTCACACTTAGGGCAAGGAATTTTTTTTTGGTATAAAGCAACACATGTCTAATTGTGTATGATTCATAAAAAGTGACTAGTAGTATGTTTAAAGATGGCTCATGTCCATGTCTAGAAATATTCTACTTCTTATAATCAAGAAATAAGTACATGTATAAATAGTGATAAATAAAATTATAATTTTAAAAGAATATATTGCTAATATAATTTCAAAGGGAAAAAAAGTAATTGCATAGCCCTAAGTGGACATAGTACTTCCTTAACATGCTTATCTTCACATAATAAGGATTCTTTTTAAGTTTTATTGAATTATAATTCATATACCATAAAATTCATCCATTTAAAGTACACAGTTCAAGAGATTTTAGTAAGTTCACAGGATTGTGCAACCATCATAACAAGCTGATTTCAGAACATTTTCATTAACCCAAAAGAAACTTTACTATACTCATTAGTAATCACTCCTTGTTATCCCCATCTACTTCCTCTTAGCTGTAGGCAGCTGGTCTTCTTTCTGTTTCTGTGGGTTTGCCTATTCTGGACATTTCATATAAATAGAATCATACAACATGTCTTTTGTGACTAGCTTCTTAACATGTTATTGTCACGGTTCATCCATGTTGTATAGCATATATAAGTATTTCATTTCTTTTTGTGGCCAAATAATACTCCATTGTATGGATATACCTGCTTCATCAGTTGATTGGTATTTTAGTTATTTCTACTCTCTACCAAGGAGTAGAGTTGTTGGATCATGTGATAACTCTATGCTTAATATTTTAAGGAACTACCAAATTGTTTTCTACACCATTTTATAATTCCACCAGCAAAGTATGAGGGTTCCAATTTCTCTACATCCTCACTAGCACTTGTCATTGTCTATTTTGATTATAGCCATCCTAATGGGTGTGAAGTGCTTTTTCATTGTGTTTCTGATTTGCATTTCTCTGGTGGCTAAAGATGTTGAGTATCTCTTCTCAGGTGCTTATTTCGCCTCTTTATAGAAATGTCTGTTCAGATCCTGTGCCCATCTTTGAGTTGGTTTTCTCTTTTTATTGTTGAGTTGTAAGAATTCTATATAATTCTGAATACAGTACCTTATCAGATCTATGATTTGCGGGTATTTTCTCTCACTTCAAGGCTTCTTTTCACTTTTTTGATGGTAACATTTGTGGCACAGACTTAAATTTTCATTAGTCAATTTATCTATTCTTTTATCTCTTCATAAGGATTTACTCATTCTAGTAATTTTGTAGTTTTAGCTCTTACTTTTAGGTTTCTTATTCATCATGAGTTAATCTTTGTATATGGTGTAAGGTAGATATCCAGCTTCATTCTTTTGTATGTGGGTATCCAGTTAGAGCACTATTTGTTGAAAAGACTATTCTTTCCCCCATTGAATAGTTATTGACACCTTGTCAAAAATAAATGAACCATAAATGTATGGGTTTCTACCTGGACTCTCATTTCTATTCCATGATATATATGTCTGTCTTTATGCCAGTACCACAATGTTGATTATTGTAGCTTTGCACTAAGTTTTGAAATCAAGAAATGTGAGTCCTCTCAACTTTGTTCTTTTTCAAGGTTGGTTTGGCTGTTCAGGCTCTTGAATTTCCACTTAAATTTTAAGATCAGTATGTCAGTTTCCACAAAGTCAGCTACATTTTGGGTAGGGATTGTTTTTTCTTTATAGATCAATTTGGGGGAATGTCACCATCTTAACAATATTAAGTCTTCTGGTTTTTGTATACTGATTTTGTGTCCCGCACAAGACAAGTTGTTTGCTGAATTCGCTTCTTCTAATAGTGGATTCCTTAGAGTTTTCTACATATAAGATCATATGATATGTACATATAGTTTTCTTCCTTACCAATCTGAATGCTTTTTCTTTTTCTTGTCTAACCGTCCTAATTAGAACCTCCAGCACAATATCAGATAGAAATGGCAAGAGTGGTCATCCTTATCTTGTTCTCTATCTTAGAGGGAAAGCATTCAGCCTTTCACAGTAAATATGTTAGTTGTGGGTTTTTCATAGATGCCCTTTGTCATATTGAAGAATTTTTCTTCTAAGTTTAATTTTTAATCATGAAAGGGTGTTGGATTTTGTCAAATGCCTTTTCTGGTCTATTGAGATAGCATGGATTTTGTCCCTTATTAATATGGAGTATTACATTAATTGATTTTCAGATGTGAAATCAACCTTATATTCCTGAGAAAAATCCTATTTGGTCATGCTGTAGCATCCTTTTTATATGTTGCTTGATTCAGTTTGTTAGTATTTTGGTGAAGATTTTTACATCTATATTCATAAGAGATACTGGTCTGTAATTATATTTTGATGTCTTTGTCCAGTCTTGGTATCAGGGTAGTTAGTACTGGCACTAAGAACTTTAATAAGGCTGATATCTCCTAAAATGAAGATTTAAAGCATACAAATGGATAAAAATTAGTATATACTAGTAATTATTAATCATTAGTTACCAAAATATTAGATTTATTGAACCAATGACTAAACTATTTAAAAAATTACAGCTAGGCATACTACACATGATTTTTAACTATAACCTCTCAGTTTTTAAAATTTGGGTTTCTTGATAGGATTTAAAGTTCTTCATAAAGCTCCTAATACATGGTAACCCAAACCATGAACTTGAAAGTTTGTAATCTCTGAATTACTGGTAGAAATACATTTTGCTTGATTTTTTTCAAGACCTCAATTAATCATCCTTCCCCTTCCTGTTTTTTAAAACCAGTTTTTAGAGACACTTAATCTTTATACCACCTCCAAACCTCAGAGAAACCACATATATATTTATCATCCCATCAGGATGTTAGGTCTATATCAGCTCAGACAAAATTCTCCAAGCAGTTTACATGAAACCTTATTCTGGTCTCAGTTAGACCTAGTTCCATTTCCAACCAACATAAAGTAATTCTAACATACATAGTATTTAAGGAAGGAGTTTTTGCCATAATCATTTTATAGGCTTGTAAATGGAAGTGAGACACTTAGAATTAGAGAAATCAATAGGCTTGAGATAGGGAGAAATAAAAAGCAAAAGTTAAAGTTGGGAATTGTTTCAAAGAAAGGAATCTACAGAATTGAGTCAGAATACAGAACATATTACATATATAACATAAGGGTGGAAAGAAAGAGAGATGACTTCAAAGACCCCAAAGTTTCTGGTCTCTAATGATAGAGATAGCTTTGACAGGGAAGCAAGCTGGGAAAATGAGCCTGGAGTGGGTAAGTAAAGAATTTTTGTTTTTGATGTGATCAGAGGACCCTAGACCTGGAGAGACTTAAATGATCTAGCTCAATTTATCAGTTTTGATAGTGACTGTAACCTTGGCGAGCCAGTGATGTAGCTAGATGTTAGCAAATTCTAGCCAGATACTGTTGATTATAAAGGTTCTGAGCATAAGAAATGCTTCTCTTCAAAATGAAGATGTCAAAGTCATAATAGCACTAGCTGAGACTTTTTTTTTTTTTTGACCAAATTATAGAGAAAACGTCTAATTAGAAAAGAATAGCTTTTCCCTCTGTAATTTGGTGTTCCTTAACTTGGCCCATGGGTATTCCTAGCTCATTCCCCAGGGTACAGAAGTGTCTTTGAACTCCATCAGCATGAATCTCCCTTGAGTTCTCCATTTCTCAGTCACTCTTCAAATGCTTTTTGAGTTCCTATAACTTGTAAAGCACTGTACTAAATGCAATGAATGGCACAAAGAAGGATGAGATATGATCCCTATCATAAAAGATATCATATCACATAAGTAGTTTAGTATTACTTGAATAAACAGGCACTAATGCTTGAAGATCAACAGAGAAATCACTGTGAGCCTGATTGGTCAGAGAACACTTCACAGAGGCGGTAGGATTGGTGCTGCCTTGAAGTTCTTGGATCTTGAAGAGGCAATGAAAAGTGAGCTCATATCAAGCAAGAGGAATGGACTGAGCAAACTCAAGAAACTGAATTCAGGACAAGAACGTTTTTAAAGGCTCCTCAGTACCTAAACAGTAGAATCCAAACTTGTCGGCCTGGCCTTTAAAGCCCGTTAAAAGATTTTGAAAATCTTTCCCCTCACCACTCCAGCCAGAATGGTCAATTTGTTGTTCTTTATATATGCTCCAGCCCTTTTGTACTTTCTTAGCTACTCCTCTCCACTAATTTATGTCCCACCTATTCTTGTCACATTTGATGTGATGAAATCCTAGATCACCCACATCCTCAGTGATTACTCCCTGCCTCGGAAACTTCAGAATCCTTATTATATGTGTAATTCATATTACTTCAAACTATTTACCACTTTATTAACTCATTCTTTCTCCCGATTTAGATTATGAACTATTCTGCCTCCTTTCTTGACTCCTCTTCTCTAAATCTCTAAATATTAGTGTATTTCAAAGACAGGAAACACTTTCGGTGGGATCACACCCTTCCCTGGTGTGATACAGTGAGAAGCACAAGGACCAGATTTATCCTGGTTCTGCCACTAACTAGTCAGTTGATGACTGGTCAGGTGTTTTGACATCATAGAATTTCATTGTTCTTATTTGTAAAATGAGGGTTGAAATGGGCTCTTCTTCCTCCTTGTTTTTAACTTTACATTTCTCTGATTATAAAGCCACATTCCTGTTCTTTTAAATAGATCATAAAGCAAGGTGGGGTGAAAGTTACAGACCTGCCACCTAAAGGACACACTTTACATTATGATGAATATTTTTTAACTCATTATGAACCTATCTATTCATTTACAGACTTTAAAGTATGATACTTTTCTTTTTTTTTGCCACTAATGAAATCAATACAGTATCTTTTAAAAAAGTCATCAGGTCAAATGATGATGCTCCATTTTGATATTTGACTCACAAATCAGATTAGTTTAAATATATGACCAAAGATCTCCCATTGTGAATGCTGAGCAGTTACGCTTGGAAGGATCCATTAGGTCTTCTAGGCCATTAGGTCCTTAGAGCCCCATCATGATTCCAGATTAACTTAAAGCAGAAGCTTGGTTCCAATGTATATACTCTAGACTAGAATAAGTTCAACGCAGTGAAAACTTAAATATTTATTTCTAGAAAATTCCCTTTGCTACAGGATTTGTTTTCTTCTCCATACCTTTGTTAGAGGCAGAGGTCCTGAGCCCAAAAATCTTTTCTGAAGATAGAAATAACTCATGCAATGAAGAGAGCTCTTAAGGGTGGTCCATATGGAAGTTGTTTACTTATAATTCAGTAACTTTGTCATTAAAACTAAAAACTACTTCCCAAAAGTAGAAGAATTAACCTCTGATATGTAATTATAGAAACAGAAAAGGTAGGTTAAGTAGAGAGGGATTTCATTGATATAGAGTTGGGATCTTTTAGTCTTTGATCTCCTACCTTGAGAACACTAAAGCATGTGAAACACACTACTAAACATTCCATTTAAAAAAATTCGTTAAAGCCTTTTCCTCTCCGAAATAGTATTTCTTTTAGTCTGAAAGTGGTCTCTTTCTAGATGTTATAAAATTAGCTTCAGTATTAAGAGGAGCTGTCATGATTTGTTATTGGCTTATATTACTGGTGGAATGTTTTCCATCTGAATAATTTTTAAAAGCCGTTCTTGTCCCATCCAGGTATATGAGATTTGGATAGTGATTTTATTTTGTAGTCTTGTCCCATTCTCTCCACCCCAAACATTTCTTCCTGCACACTGCACTCCTGTTAAGTAATTCTTACTAACATTTGTGGTTTATCATGTTCAAGATTTATGTTTAAGTTCATTGATTCATTCTACAAATATTTTTAGTGCCTAATCTGAACCAGGCGGTGCTCAACTCTAAACTCCTCCGACCAGTGATGCATACTGCCTATATCCTGCCTCCTCTCACTTACCCAGGCTTTAGTCATTCATTTTGCCATGTTCAGAAACACCATCCCTTTCTTCAGGTGCTCTTAGAAAAAGGCCCAATAAGCGTCATTTATTATGTAGTTGGATTTAAGGCATTGTTTTACCTCTCAAGAGACTTTTACATTTTCACTTACGTAAATGTGAACGAGAAACTGTCTCAATTTAGTTGGAGGTATTGAAGAGGCAGTGCGCCCTCTGCTGGTTCTTTTGAAATCACACCAAATGAATGGCCCTCTGCTTTTCCCTACCTTCACTCTGTCCATATTCCTTCCCACCTCCATAGCTGTGCAGCTTTACTCTTGCCTGAATTGCTGTGCTTTTTTCCCTGTGGTTAGCTCAGCTCATATCCTACATCCTCCCTAAAGGTTTTTCTGTGTCTGTCTCCATTCATTTTCCTTATGAGAGTTCCTCTACTCTCTATATATAGTCACCATCACCAAGATTGTCATTTAATTTGTTTCAGTTGGCTCATTTCCTTTTCCTCAATGCTAATATAATCATCAAGAACACTGATCCTGTCCTCTTACTCCGTTTTAGTGCCTAGCAAAGAGACACTGTTGACATTCAGTGACTACCTAAATAGAAATGAGAACATGCCCAGGCCCGTATATTTATGTTGTCTCTAGCAACATTTTGCAAAGTGAATTTATCCTCATTAGAAGAGGGAAACATGTCATACTTAAGGGAATTATTAATATTTATTAATTTTAAAAAATTAAAAGGGAAAAGTCAGTAATCACTTTTTCCTATAAATGCTAATATATGGAAAATATTTTGAATTTTACTTCTTAACAGGTGGTTTGTTCTGGATGCAGAAACCAGAGATCTAGTTTCTATCCACACAGATGGGAATGAACAGCTCTCTGTGATGCGCTACTCAGTAGGTAGGCAGATTTATCCCCACCCTGGCATTTGCAGCATTTCTCCATAATTGCACATTTTCACTTCCAATAAAGCTACTTTTTTCTCTACTCCCTGTAGAGTTGTCAAGTATTTAATATGTTTCCCCAACATCAGATTAAATTCTGCTGCAGAAAACTGCAAAAGATTTGCTAAAGTTAAACAGCATTCTAAATCATCAAGCAAACATAGATTTGTAACAAACTGTTGCAACTGCATTTGCAGTTGCAAGCAGAATACAGTGCAGTCAACTCCCTTTTTTTTTTGGAACTACACATACTTCGAATTCTGAATAGGTAACAGTCTGAACATCTCTTTAGCAACCTTTCTTTGTATGTAAGAGAATATAAAGGAAATGGTACTATTCAAAATACACTAATTTTGTAGACCCTTCATGTTCTTTAAAATCTAGTTACATCGTTAGTGGTTATACAGTGATGGTTAATTAGATAAAATACTCAGCAATTCATTATAAGAATTTGATAAATTTGTTTAGCCTGGTTTGAATAATTCTTTTTACTTTATTCAAAATATTGTTTCCATAGTATTCCAATTTCCTTTTCCCTTATTATTGTTTTTGATTCATATTATCTTCCCTGGAGTTAGTTTGAGTGACATTTGCTTATATTCGAAAATATATTCCAGTAGTTGTTGGATCAGTGTGGGATCCAAAGGATCTTTTTTATTGATTTTAAGTTGTTTCAGGGGAACACCGAATACTGTCCTCTGAGTTGGAAAAGTAAGGAAAGGTGTTTGCTTCAAGCTATAAGCCTGGCAATAGTTGAAGCAGAAAAGGTTTTCTACTTGGGATTGGCTTTTTTCAGTGCTGTAATAATAAATAACTACTGCAAATGTAGTGATTAGAATCCACAGATCAGTTGGACTTTATTGACCATCTGCTGTGTGGTAAATGTGATAGGGGAGGGGAGACCAGAAAGAAGAGAACTAGGTCTCTTCCCAAGAGAAACCTACCTTGTAGTTGGAGAGGTCATATGTAGTACTCAGATGAAATGAGCAATTGCACACTCAACTTGCGGTATGAATACTGTGTACTTAGGCCCATAAAAGCAGGTTACCCTTCTTGGGGCCAGTTTGTAGCTAAACTAGGGGACGAGGCTAGAGCAAGGGTAGAGTCCAAGGCCTATGAGTATCTCCAAAAAGGGACTGTGTACTGGACTTGATGTGCATTTGTTTTTCAGATGTGCATAGTGATGGAAGGATTCATTCATCAAATAACCAAATAACAATAAAATTGATGAGATTTAACATTTGTAAAATATCATTTAGTATAGGTTGAATAAAATAACAGTAAATAAATCTACCAGTATATTTCTCTAGTCAGCACTTTTTCCTGTTTCATTCTAGATGGCACCTTCTTGGCTGTAGGATCTCACGACAACTTTATTTACCTCTATGTAGTCTCAGAAAATGGAAGAAAATATAGCAGATATGGAAAGTGCACTGTAAGTAGTGAATTAAAATAAATTAAGTTGTAAAACGGTTAATTTTACTTCTGTTAAAAAAAGAGTTAAATGTTTACACTGACGTATACATTGTTCTGTATCCTTAGCTGCTTTAAACTTTAATCTCTGTCTTTGAAAACAGACTACCTGACAGCAGAGAATATTATAGTTCCCTGTACTCTTGAAAGGGTTCTCCTCTAATGGGAGTTTGGTCTCTAATTTTAAGGTGGTTTCTTAAAGCTATTTCCACAGAGAAAGCCGTAGAATAACACATTTTGAAAATGGAGTGACTCAGAAATGAAAGGGTATTTCACCTTTAATCCCATCGTCCCATGTTTCTGCCCACTCTGCAATTTCCTGTATCACCTCCCTTGGACTAAAATAATTTATAGAGATTTGTCTCATTAATTAACAGAAATGTATTTCCTTTAATTTGTTGCCCATTTCTGATTCACTAGATTATTACCATAAGATAAAGATTAGATTCACTTCTATAGATATACTGAGTACTTACCTCATGGCAGGTATTCTGCTAACTAGAGAATGTTCTAGGCACTGGCAGTACACATAAGATTTGTTCCTTGTCCTTGAAAAGTACACATTCAAGCTGAGGACAGGACAAGAAAGGCATGTGGTATTGTACAGTGGCCTAAAGGCACAGCCTTAGGATCAGACTACCTGGATTTGAATTCTTATTTCACCATTTATAAGCTAGTATGACCTTGAGCTAACTGCTTAAACCTTCTACTTCTACAAGATAAGGACAATAGCAGGTTCTACTTCACTGAATTAAAACAAGTTAATGCATATAAAATACTTAGAATAGTGCTTGGCATATAAGTACTCAATATATGTTAACTATTATTTATAGAAAAATGAGGTAGCTTGGTATGTATGGTGTTAGGAAGTTAATTTAGGATTATAGCAAATCACTTAGTGAATTAGTGATTAGTGGCACAGATTTTTTAAGTCTTAATCACAAAATAGTTTTAGGGGAATAAATAAAAGAACTAGTTTTTAGAAGCATATACATAACCCAAAACAAGACCATTCATTTACTATTTGAAGATGACTTTTTTTTTCCCCCATATTTTGTATCATATGCTAAAACCAGCCTATAAACTAGTCTACAAGCAACCTAAAGGTTTTAGAATTTATCCAAAATATTTTGGTTTACCTTGACAACAATTATAAATCATTGTCCATTAATTTATGTAAATCTATATTTTAGTCAATTATTTTCATATTTGTGATATGTAAGAATATAATAACTCCTCATTGTACAACATGATTAAATTAAATGTTCCACAGAAAGGAATTTTCAGATTACTAAAGTTTACCCTACCGGGCACCAAATTTTTCTTAATTATTTTTTACCTCAACCTTTTTTAAAATCCATGTCTTAATAAACAGAGTATATCAAATATAATTTAATCTTGTGGGATCATAATAGTTACAGGTAGCACACACTTAGCTCAGCCCTCATTTTCCAGATGAGACTGAGTTTCAGAGAAGATAAATGACTTGTCCTTGGTCACATCTTGGTCACATAATGGCAGATCCAGGACTTGAACCCTGTTCTCCTCTTAGTAGAGCAAACTTTCTAATATATAATAATGCCTCAGATTTTGCAAGATGTATATGATTGTATTATGCTCTTACAGTACAGCAACTGATTCAGAGAAGAAATAGCAATGTGTGACATTGGATAATGAAAATGATTTTAGAAGTATTGAGAAATGGCAAGTTTATCAATTGTATGAGACTTGGCTTTCTCCAGTTTAGGCAGCTTTTATCTTTCGAGTGTTTGAAGGTATTATTTTGAGATATCCTAAGGAACGGTTAAAGTTTATAGTACTATTTGAGGCTATAATGAATGGCTCGATTATTCTGCTTTTCTAATTATCTTCTGTTTTCTGCTTTGCTTCCAGCTATCACTTCTCCTTTGCTGTCTATTTCCACCAGCTGGTCTTACAGTTTCATATTAACTGCTTTTGTGTGTTGTCTACTGTGATATAGGACAGACAAAACAGGGCTAATGCTGGCTCTGCAACTTACTAATATGTGACTTTAGGCAAGTTAATTAACTTCTCTGATTCTTAATTTTATTATCTTAAAATTGGAGATTATAATAGTTCCTACTTTATAGGATTGTTGTGAAGATTAGGTCTTTGTTAAAATGTGGCAACTGGAACTACTGTCAGAGTTCCAACTACAAATGCTGTTTTCTATTCTATTTCCAATACTTTCCTGTTACTAGTCAATATTTAAGTGACCACTGTTGCTCAGAAGCACATTTCAAACTTTAGAAAATGTCCCTCTAGCAAATTTTAATCAAGCAGTTGGAGCCTGTGCCTCTTCACTTTCTGTGGAAATGTCAGTTGAGAAGATGACTGGTATCCAAATCCAAGCACATGAAGGAAGCACTTCTTGGTAGACAGCAGCTGGCTAATCAATCAGTGGCATGGTGATTACAAGCCAAGGCCTTGCTCACAATCTCATAAGCTAAGAAACAAGACAAGATCCATTTTTAGAGAGATAGGCTTACATCATCCAAGTTCTCCAAAGCTGGTTTATAAAACATCAGTTTGCGACAAGAGCTATTAACTGGCAAGGGACTGAATCCTGTAAGTTGTCTCTCTGTAAGCAAGCTTCAGGAAACCAACTCATAATCAGAATACTAGTTTATTCATTTAAAGCAGATATATAAATGCCAAGGGGACAGGACATGAGCATCCTCTGGCCAGTACTTCCCTTCAGGCAAGTGGGTGCTATCCACCTTTGCCTTTGTTCTTTTTTCTTTGCAGACCGCCATACCCCAACCCCATCTGAATAACCCTTTCTTTGGGTAGATTCATACATGCAGTCAGGTTGTACTCTAGAATTGCCGGCCCTAGAGCTATTGTGACTCTTACTTTGCCTTTTTCTGCACTAATTTATTTTATGTTAATTCTAAAGTTTAACTCTCAGAGGTTTTGAGGGAACATCCATTGTAGTTTTCATAAACACACAACCTGCTCTTCCATTCATTGAAACTTATTTCCATTTTCTACTGACCCCAAACATCTTTCATAATCTTCCTGGTTTATCCTTACCCACTTAAAATATCAGTGTTTCAAAAAACTTAGCACAAACTCTAAATTTGGAGATTTATTATGTAGCCTCTCTTCTAGGTGTTCTTTAAAAATGTTAAATCTGATCTCATTTAGAATGATAAAATTTTTAGCATTTAAAGGGCAGAAGGGAGCATTATCTGGTCAACTTCATTTCATGCATAAGAAAAGTGAGGCAGCTATATAGCAGGAGCTCGTTTATCACCATTTTATCACCATTTCTTTGTTTTATGTTCTAACTCCTCTGATCAAACCAATCTCAAATAACATGATTACCTTACAGTATAAGTACATGAATAAACTAGTCTCCAAAGGTGATAAAGACTGAGTTAAAATTTTGATGTGTCTCTGCTTGATCCTTAGAACCCTGAAACAGCATATGCTAGAAGAATCCAGCTGAGAGCTTTTTCCACATACTCTGTCTCTTCCCTTATCTCTCTCCCATTTCTAACCTTTGCATTTAGTTCTAAGACAATCGTTTTGTTAGAAACAAAGCGAAAATAGGTGCAGTATGAAGTAAACACATTCCAACTTTAAAAGGAGTTTGACTTTGGAGTAGTACAGAAAGGAAGAGTAAGATGCCTCATTTGCCTCTTATTTCTGCAGATAGCCCAGTATACCAACAAGACTTTTTTCTCTGTCATGTACGTTAAAGCTTGGTGTCGGCCCGTATTTTAGTGTAGCCACTCTGTGTCACTGGACTATAGCTATTAAGACATTGCTTGTGAAACAGCAATATGACAATCACAAATTCCACAGAAAGGCATAAATCTCAATATGTAAGAAAGCAGTAATAAGATAGAGCACTGCTCAGTATTTGCTTCTTACAGATTAGTGCTCACATGTGGTTCCCTCAAAGATCTATATTAAGAAGAGTGAATAAACATTTTCTGCCGAAGCTACTTTTGTACTTGCTACTGTGTGGCAAATACCACCTCACAAATACCTCAGGTTTACTATACATGGCTGGTCCTGGCCCATCTCTTTGAAGGAACCCTAGCGATCTTCCTAGAAATAATTTGCTCTTCATGAACTTGAACTCTCGGGGCCAGCTGAGGGATAGAAGAGAAGAGAGGTAGAAGGGAGTCATCCCTCTATGCTGTTCATGACAGCCTTTCATTTCCTCTTCTGTGGCCTGACTCTGCTCTCTCATTTCCCATGTTTGCCCCTGAGAGCATAGTGCCTTCTCGATGTCCTTAGGTTCTTCAGGTCTCCCTCCAGCCGAACTGCAAACCTACTTGACCTGATCTGTGGCCTTTTGCTCCTCCTAATTAGATCAAATAATTTAAAATGATCTTTTTCCTTTTACTTCCCATGAGAACTTCCATCTTCTCATTGTTTAGTAAATATTTTAAAAAGCTGTTTGACTAAATTATAGGATTTATGGGTTCATGATGACATACAGTCACTATAAGCAGCTTGATACTTTGTAACTGCTGCTATAGAAAAACTTTTAAGGCGGCTTTGGGTTCATAAGCTCTTTTTAAATCTAAGCCCTGGGATTTTGGAGGTGGGGCTGGGCTGGTGGGCTGGCATAGATCTGTTTTTGTTTTACATAGTGGGCTTCTTAAGATTTAAGGTGGCAGAAGGATTTTATAGCTAAATAGAATTTGAAGTCTGCTGGGTGATTTTCTCAAAGATCTCTGAGTCTTGTTACTGTTAAGTATTGTAAGGTTTTACTTCAACTTTTCCTGTACTGTTTTGAAATGTACTGAAAAGGTCTCGATGACTTACATATTCCCTTTTAATGCTACTTTTAAATTGCTTTCTGCTCTCTTTAATGTTATCGAAGTAAGTAGAAGATAAGCATGATTTAAATGTTGTGCTTAATTTGGTCCAGAATCATCTGACCTGGATTTGAACTCTGGCTCCACCAGTTCTTTGGACTGTGAGTCCAAAAGTTACTTCATCTCTCTCTGCTACTAAGTGGGCATCCTCAGTTAAGGCTGCTATGAGATTTAGAGTTCATAATATTTGTAAAATACTTAATGCCATATACATAAAAAGTACTCAGTAAATGTTAGGTGTTATTACCAGCAGCAGTAGCATTATTCTCAGTAACTAGATGAGCCCTGGGTTGTACCTAGAGGTGTTTTTCAACATTTAACATGAATCTATGAAAGTTCAAAATTGTTTTCTAATTACAAACAAATGCTTATTTTCCTCGAGTTTATGTTACGACTGACCTAAGGATTCCATTCTGTTTACATAGGACTATTTTATTATGCACCTTAATGCAACATAATGCCTTTGTTTGACTCAAATTACTGTGTACTTTTAACGTTGGTACTCAGATCCTAGCCTAGAGATATAGTATCTCGAAGTTACAAGTGATGTACTAAACATTACAAAGTCTGATGGCATAGGCAAAGAGTTCTGGTAAAAAATGTTCTTTTGCCAGGATTTTGGTAATTGAAAATATATATCAAAAAGAGTCAAAAAGTTTTTAACTGTTTACCTAGAAATCTCCAAGAAAATAACCCATAAAAACGAATGCAGTGTTTCAATAATGAAGTAAGGTTCAAGGAGGTATACTGGATTTTGCTCCTGTATCTCTGCCCTTAGGGTGATGTTTGAGGCTCTTTTCTCCCAAGCTGTGCCTGTACCTTCCATGGCCTATGAGTTGCATGGGGCAAGGGCACTGTGAGGTGGTGTCTAGGAAGGTAGGATAAGAGATCCCGAACAGTTGCATTTAATCTTTTCTTTGCTTATTTATTGGGATCCATACGGTATGAATTTACTTTTCCTACTGGAGTCCTTTTTGAGGAAATATTGATTTACCTTCTAAATATGCTGTGTCCAACAGACATGAGTTACACGAATTTTATGTATATGTATAGTGCTTTTGATGATCTCAGTAATGCTCTTAAAGGCTTTTCACAGAGATTCAGGTAATTTAAATACTTCTACGTTAGGATGAATACTTCTTAGAGGACTGTACTTTGCCATGATTAATCTGGTTATTCATGTAACAGTTTTCTTATCTTAGAAGCATGGCTATAGGTGCCAGAGCCAGGCATCAGATTCATGTGCACTATGAAAAGGATTTGTGTGAACCCCATCGTTCTGCCATCTTCAGAAAATACCCAATAACCACATGCATCTTTCTGGCTTTAATTTCTTGTTAAGTTAGCAGGTCTCCTGTGTGCCTAGCAAGTGATTCTAATCTTTTCCAGTATACCGCCTAATATTCTGGTGACTTCAGGAAGCATCACAGTTCTCAAATTCACGAAACTCATTTAAATGTATAAATGCGTATATTTGCCATGCAGCAGTGTCAGGGAGATCATAGCTCCAGAGAAGTTTTAGGGCATGTCATTAAGACTAAAGAAGGGCAATAGAATAATTAGAATATTTTAAATTTACATACTTGGTAGAAGTCATTAAAACTACATCTAAACTACTTTAAATTTATTAACTTAAAAAAATACAACCACTTGTGCAGAAAGCTAGTAATTTTAAAAGTATATTAGAAATTTAATATGTTTTACCACTGACTATAGGAGATGAAAGTGATTTTGAGTCTCCGTTAGCTCTGGTAAACCAATAAGACCTGTGCAATTTATCTGAAATAGTTTATTGGAAATCAACTGCTTACATGTGAAGCCAACAAAATATAGCATTAGTTTAATTCTCACAGTGCTAGTAAAAACTAAGCAGAAAAAGATCACTGTCTTCCTGTTTAAGGAGTCAGATAATTATAGTGCATCCAGCTGGAGTACATTGTTAGGTGACTTTTCTCCTAGAATATTCTTTGGAAACAGGAGTTTTTCTAGGAATATATGTGCCAT
Organism: Pteropus alecto; assembly: GCF_000325575.1. Taxonomy (NCBI): domain Eukaryota; kingdom Metazoa; phylum Chordata; class Mammalia; order Chiroptera; family Pteropodidae; genus Pteropus; species Pteropus alecto. The sequence continues at coordinate 22,782,964 of NW_006434709.1, read as the reverse complement.
GTCCCTCAGCCTCTGGGGTATACCATGGATACTCAAGAAGCAGCTCAGGAACATTTTACTCTGTGAACAAACCAGAACCAACACTTCATTCTTGATACTGAAGTTACTCTAACAGGGATACCAGTGACTTGAAATAAGGCATGAGGGAGTGGTACCTCTTGCAGTGTCCTTCATGGCACAGGTTTAAGAGGTTGTGGGTCTCTCACACAGGCAGTAGGTGCTTGTTGCCAGTATCTAAGTGGAGAGGCCAACAGGATACTCCCAAGTTCCAAGTGCTTATCGTTTTCACTGTGGTGAGAACTTTTTAGTTCCAAAGTTCTGCCAGAAATCTTCATGAATCGCTGGCATCTTCGCCTCCCAACAAGATAGAGCAAAAAAGAACTAAAGACCTGCTGTGAGCCCTGTTCAGTTCCACAGGTTGTGATACTGCTCTCTACACTTTAAGATGGATGAATGGCTACTCAGAAAACCGTACTGGCTAACTATTAAACTACGTGTTATTCAAAGCTCTAAATGCTTTCTAATACTAATCTGTTATTTCCTAGGGACATTCCAGTTATATCACACATCTTGACTGGTCTCCAGATAACAAGTATATAATGTCTAACTCGGGAGACTACGAAATATTGTACTGTAAGTATGAGTGATCACATATGGCTGAGACGTGTCTGCCAGGGGCACTAATGAACAGGCTGCATGGAATTTGAATTGTGCAGAGAGCATGCTTGCTGACCTCTCTAACCTGAGAAAGCATGTCACTCTGAGCTAAAGAATGAGAATCTCAAATGTGCTTCACTTCTCCAAGAAAGTAATGAGTTAATTTTTATGTATAGACATGTAGTCATAAGAAATTACTCAGGGAGATAGATTGCTGCTGCTCCGAGTGGTTTTGTATTTAACAACTTTTCCCCGAGGCAAGAAGTATAATGGATGGACATTTATGCTTTTTAAAGAAAAAAGAACTTCTGTGGGAAACAGTTCATAGTTCCATAAACCCTGTTAAACTCTCTCTTCCTTTTTAAATGTGTCTTAATGTTTTTCGGTATATGGATTATATCATTTACTTCCTGTTTCTAAATTTAAAGGGGACATTCCAAGTGGCTGCAAACTAATCAGGAATCGATCTGATTGTAAGGACATCGATTGGACGACATACACCTGTGTACTAGGCTTTCAAGTCTTTGGTAAGGACATGGCACTGATGGGAAAAGATGGTTTCTGGGGTTTTGTATGTAATAATTACTTGCCTAAATTACTAAATGAAAAAGTCTTACATGTGTTCACTTGTGTCATCACTATTAATGCCAGATTGAGAGAAATTAATTGTTATTAGGATTGAACCAATACAAGGTTTGTTCTCTACAGAATCCAGCAGACTTGGTCTCTGATAAATATAGAAGACAAAAGGATTTTGCATGACAGCACAGATTGCCTTTCTATTTTTTCCCTCCAAGTGCAAATTGAAGCTTTTAAATTCGTAAATACATTTTAAAAAACAGCTTTATTGACATAGCATTCACATACAATTCACCTAAAGTGTACAGTTCAGTGGTTTTAGAATATTCACAGTTGTGCAACCATCATCACTAATTTTAGAATATTTTCATCACCCCAGAAAGAAACTCTCTACCCATGAGCAGTCACTCCCCACATCAACCCTCTGACAACCACTAATCTACTTTCTTCCTCTGATGATTGGGCTACTCTGGATAGTTCATATAAATGGAATCATACCATATGTGATCCATTAAGACCGGCTTCTTTCACTTAGCATAATGTTTTCAGTGTCCGTCCATGTTGTAGCATGGAACAGTACCTCATTTTATGGGTGAATAATAGATCCCATTGTATGGATAATACCACATTTTGTTTATCCATTCATGAGATGATGGACACTTGAGTTGTTTCCACTTTTCAGCTATTATAAATAATGCTGCTATGAACAAGCGTGTGTCAGTTTTGTGTAGGCATGTTTTCATTTTGGGGGAGAGGTATACTTAGAAGTAGGATTGCAGGGTCAAATGGTAACTCTGTGTTTAACCTTTTGAGGAATTGCCAGTTTTCCAAAGTGGCTGAGCTTGTTTACATTCCCAACGGCAATGTAGGAGGGATTCAAGTTTCTCTACATTCTTGTGAACAGTTATTTTTATTTTACATGTAAATGTCCAGTTGTCCCAGCACCATTTGTTGAAATATGAAGGCATTTTTAGTGGACATTATTTAAAGATAAAATTTGAGGATCATCCCTAATCTGATGCTTTGGACATTTCTAGAAATCTGTTCTCTGTGACATTTTTGTAATCCTTTCCCAATCTGTAGATATTCTTCTGAAAAAGTTAGAAGATAAGTGGAAAAGTGAAAATAATAAAACCCTGTTTACAAAGAATTAAAAAGAGATGTTACAGTCAGTAATTAGAATAATGGATATGGATGTGTTACCAATACCTAAAGTAAAAACCAAAACGTTAGTACTTTTCTTGCTGTACAGATGGAGGAGAAGCCTACTAGGCTAGGAAGAAATTAAAAACAGGTAGTCCATAAACAATTTCATTATTCCAGGTGAAACTGAAGCAGTGGCCAGTAGCTGGTAACTTACCTAGTTTTTTTAATGAAACAATATATAATACATGAGACATCAATTAAGAAGTGTTTTGAGTTGTTTTAGCAAATTTATCAAAAACATTTGTTTTCTAGAGCAGTACTGAACCACAGGAGGCCAACATCTCAACAGTTACACATTCCATAATTTTAGTCTAATAGAATTTTATGCTGTGTTCACCAGTGCCTCCTCATGATACAGAATAGTTAAATTTTTTATATCTTATCTTTGGACATAAATAATAGTTAACAAGAAAATTCTATGGGATAGCATAGTAGACTAGTGGATGGCATTTCCATTAAGACTCTACGAGGTTTTCCTGGAATTGCCTGCCTGAAAGGGAAGGGGGTGAGTATGTAAATTTTATGCAGCTTACCTAGAGTCCACTTTGAAGAGTTGGTGCTATATGGCTTTGTTTCTACACCTTGATACAAGTAACTGAGAACTTCCCTTCCAACTAGAAGCTTTAAAAAGGAAGTTTATTGCTCAGGTGAGTTAAGCAAAAACAAATTATTTTTAGCACCAGCTGCTGGTTACCAGCAAGTACTTTAGGGTCATTAAACTTTCCATCTTGAGGCTATTCTGGTTTAATTTTGTTAGATTTTGGATAAAACTATTTGAACGAAGCACTGAGCCATTAAGAAATTTGTAAAGCAAATGTTAGCAGCTAAGAGTTCGAACACAGAGAAAAATAAGATTCTAAAATTAAACCTATTTGGCATCACAGTTATACTTTTTAGGCTAATATTTGTCTACCCGTGTTTCCATATTAAAGGTGTCTGGCCAGAAGGATCCGATGGAACAGATATCAATGCGCTAGTGCGATCCCATAATAGGAAGGTGATAGCTGTTGCTGATGACTTTTGCAAAGTCCATCTGTTTCAGTATCCGTGCTCCAAAGCAAAGGTAAAATCAGTTTAATCAAAACTAGCGTCATGGGGCTGTTCTTTGGGGATAATTTTTTGTCAATGGCAAGAAAATATTTGTAGGGTCACTAATTACTGTCCATGAGACTACGATGCACAGGAGGAGGAGAATAGGGCCATCTGTAATCATGCAAGCAGGCATTACTTGTCTTCTCTTTTCCTCATTAAGGGCAAGAAGATATAGAAGGCAGCTGATGTTTTGTTTATTGTCCATTTGGAATTTTTTGGGATGTTTCAAAATTTCTCCTAAACATATTAAAATGTTTTGTTACACATATGATCAACATAAAACTCATGGAACTGTTTCCTAAATCACCTATAATCCTGCCAACCTAGTAAGTTCTTCTGTGGCAATCTCAATAGAATAGTTACTAAGTACACCAACCTGACACCCAGAAGAGACAGATTTTTTTTAACATAGTCTGAAAGTATAGTGTCTAATTATGATGTTCTGTTTCTCCCATATAAATAGGTATTAAAATTACAGCTAGCTTTATTCCTGATTTGATGACTTGTGGCTTTGATTTGAATTACCTGTTTCACGAGCTACATTACCCCCTTGCCTTAGTCACCTCCATTGCTGTAAGCAGGCATGTAAAGAATGAGTTTAATTTTCTTGTCTGATTTATTTCATATAGGCTCCGAGTCACAAGTACAGTGCCCACAGCAGCCATGTCACCAATGTCAGTTTTACTCATAATGACAGTCACCTGATTTCAACTGGTGGAAAAGACATGAGCATTATTCAGTGGAAACTTGTGGAAAAGTTATCTTTGCCTCAAAACGAGATTGTAGCAGATACTAGTCTAACCAAAGCCCCCATCTCTTCCATTGAAAACGTCATGCAATCTAATACGCCCACACCGCCTCCTTCTCAGCCATTAAATGAGACAGCTGAAGAAGAAAGCAGAATAAGCAACTCTCCTACACTTCTGGAGAACAGCCTGGAACAGACTATGGAGCCCAGCGAAGATCACAGTGAGGAGCAGAGTGAAGGGGGCAGTGAAGACCTCGGTGAGCCTGTTTATGAAGAGCCATCCAGTGAGATGAGGGAGGAGCAGAGTGAAACCACTCTTACCGAGGACCAGCAAGACCCTTCACCCCTATCTTAACACCAGAACTTCAATGCATGTGGTCTTTTGATAGAGTTCAGATAACAGGATGGGAAGTGACAAAGAATCACTATTGATTCAAGATTTCGGTTTCCATGTGATCTGTTTTCTTCAGCCTCTCAAATGCAGTGGACCTAAAGGTTCAATTTGGTGTGTGCTGAAGATTAACCAAACTTAATGTCTCAGAAATTACTGTGTATGTAAGTGGTAGGATGTAAATACTGGAAACAAAAACAGCAGCTGTATTGATTTAAAACAAACCCCTTGTTATCTGAGTATGTTTTCTTCAGGAACAACCAGAGGCATCACACTTATTCATCTACTGGCTCAGATTATGCTACTCCTTTCCTGATGCAGAAAAAGAAATCAGAAAAAAATATATATATTCTCTTACTGAGATAGACTCTCACCCCAAACGTCTAGTGGAAATTTTTTAGTTAAGAAAAATTTCAGTATTGCCACAGGCAGTGCAGTGTTGCCTCCTTGAATAATGCCATTTTCCTACACTACCAGTAAATGTCCAAATGTGCTCGTTAGTCTACTATATAGGTGCTGCCTTTTTTAAGTCATAATGAGGAACAGTCTCTTAAATTCTTGTGTGCAAATCTATTTTATCTTAGAACTAAGAAAGCAGTGGTTTGTTAAAGAGCTTTTAATGTATATTAAACCATTGATACTCAGAAATAATAGATTCCTCCAAGGATTCCTTTTCCAGTCTGAACATTTTTAAATGTTTGGCATTCAAGTGAATGGAAAGAAAAAAACCACATGCCTATAAAACTAAACTGAAATAATTACTTGGCTAATTTTAGCTTAGCCTTCAAAATAATTTGTTCCCTCAATAGAAATATAAATACAGTAAGTTCAAACAATGGAATTGGTGCTTGAAGTTCATTGGCTTATTTGTAATTTTTATGTATTAACTATATTGAGGGATAAGATACTCATCAAATTGCAATTTCTTTTTTACAGAAGTGTGAACAGTCACTAATTTTTATCAATTGCATACTTAATAGACTTGCTATATATGGTAATTTTTCTCTGGTGGAGTTGCTATACGCCTTGCAGTTCTAATGTGGCTATCCTCTGCTAATTTGGGCAATGCATGTATTATGCATTGGATAGTTTAAGTTTTGTCAGATGACTGTTTCTTAAGTATGTGTTTCCTACTTTTAAAATGATTACTGATAAATATGCATTTCCTATATGTTTGTTTATACTTAGATTATAAAAAACTGTTTTATTTTTTAACTTGCTGCGTTGTTTTGATATCTTTTTTTTTTTTTTTTTTTGGTTAGATCATGTTTAGCAACTTTGGATGAGTTCAGAAGTCTTAAGTATGCAAGTGTTTACGTGATTGTGTCATTCCAAAGTGCATCAGAACTGTCATTCCCTTCTAGTATCTTCTCAGGAGTAATACAAATCAGGTATTTCATCATTTGGTAATATACAAACTCCAGTGACTCCCTAGGACACTCACAACATTTATATTCACATGCTGTATGTAAGGGTGTGGGTATGTGTGAAAGGGTGAGTGTAGACACTTACTCTCTATTTGTGTGTATCTATATAAGCAGATATGCGCCACATTGAATATACTCAGTGTATATCTCTAAGTGTATAAATGTCCATGTATATCTCTTTCCTTTTGTTTACAACTGTTCAAAAAAAAAACCTCAAAGTAGCGCTCTTCAAAAGAAGAGGTAGACTCCAAGCAACCCATCTTTTTCAGTATGTTCTGTACATAATTATCAGAGAGCATCAGTAAGTATCGGGCATATATATTTGCCTTTTAGCAGTGGTGACTAAATTATTAAGTCAGCATCTGCTATTTCCTTCAAGAAAAATACTATGAGATGAACAAGTAGTTCTAAGAGTAGAAAAAGCATTTCTTCAAGTACCTGGGGGACACAGCTCTCCATAAGCAGGGAGTTTATGTGGGGACATCAGTCAACTTTGGGGTTGCTGTATACGAGATTTATAATCGTGATACTCTTGGGTGGTAGTTTCAAAAGACACTACTAATACGCAGAAAGCGTTCCAGCTCTATTGCTGGCAACTACTGTTTAACAGTCGATTAAATCTGTGATAATGGTTGGAAGTAGGTGGGATTATGAAATTATAGATGTTTTTAGAAAAACTTGTGAATGAAAATGAATCCAAGTGTTTCATGTGAAGATGTTGAGCCATTTCTATCATGCATTCCTGTCTCATGGCAGAAAATTTTGAAGATTAAATAAAATAATCAAATGTTTCATGTCTCTAAATGTGCTTTATCTCCATTTATATTGCTAGTTTCCACTGACTGTCCAATCATCAGAAAACATGACAGTTATCAGTTGACCAGGGCTACTGCTATGGATACCACCATTCTGGTAGTAACAAACTCCATCTCATAATGTTAGAGGAAATTACTTCTGATTTATGCTTCCATTTAATAGAGGAATAGCTTCATTTAAATTTAGTGTCTATACTTTCTCTAATGTTTACATTGGCTAATCGTGGTGAGCTTGGTTACCTACCTGACCCGACGCCACTGCCTCCCTCGTATTAGCCTTTGTGAAATCCTTGGACTCAGTAGGACACTGTATTCCCTGCTTTCTCCACTTCTCCTATGTTGCTTAGAGACACGGATTCTGTATACACTGGAAACAAATTGGCTGCAACAAATTTTTCTTTATGAAGAATTAGAGTATTCCATACACCCCCCAGTTTTACAATCATGGAAATGATGAGGTTTTCATCACTACCTTATTCATCTTTGATGACTATGATAAGTTCACAGCCACTCACATATACAGGCATACTTTGCTTTATTGCACTTCACAGATAGTCTTTTTTTTTTTTTTTTTTTTTAAACGAACTGAGGGTTGGGGCAACCTTGCATCAAGCAGGTTCTGTCAGTGCCAACAAGTTCAATAATGGTTAGAATTTTTTTAGCAATAAGATATTTTTTAATTAAGGTAGATACACTGTTTTCTTAGACATTGCTATTATACATTTAACAGACTACAGTAGTGTAAACATTACTTTTATATACACTGTGTGACTCGCTTTATTGCAGTGGTCTAGAACCAAACTTGCAGTAGCTCCAAGATATGCTTGTTCTAACTCTTGAGAGGCTAAAAATTCCTTTCACCAGTTCTGAGACAAAATGGCTAATGGGCACCAGAGCAAACCCACTAAACAATGTGATTTTTCCTCTTAATAGAAAAGATCAACACAAATAACTTATTTATGAATTTGATTTTAAACGTATTGAGGTACTGGTATAACTTCTAGCTGAAACTGAAATGAAGAGAGTGAAGACAAGACAATATTCGTAGGACAAAGACGACAGGCTGATGAGCAGCTATGTAGGACATGGATCAAGAAAAGCACCTGTGCGGCCAGGTGTGTCCGGAACACCTTGGCTCTTGTTTAGCAATGCGGGGAGTATTACCCTGTCGGCAAGGAGACGGATGGCGGAGATTTAGTAACTATTCATTTACTTAGAAAGGGCCACGCTAGGACTTCATATTTTATAACTTCAGAGCTTGCGCTTCTTCCACTTACATCAGGAGAAAGACATTCTTTAGAAACAAAGCAAGGAAAAAAAGATGAGGGTAGAAATTAGGAGATTTTGGAAAGCAGATCAAGAAACAGATGTGACTACACATCTCAGCAAGATTACACGAAATCAGCTTCAGAGGCTAAATCCAACTCCTGACAGTTTAACCAGATCTCATTAAAGTAACTGAAAAAGGGGGTGCTAGAAGAAATGGCCTCAAGGAGGAAAAATAACAAAAAGCAAAGCCCTCATACCTGGTCATCCCGTCTCCTCCTCGTTCATATAGCCAAGCCAGAATGCATTCTGGGAAAGGTCACAGGGTACTCAAGCCTGCCTCTGCGCAGTAACATCCAGCCGACACTGGCTTGAGCTGACTTGGAAACCTAGTTGGAGGCAAGAAAACCAGAAGCTGACATTCTCTTAACCATATCTACTGTAGAACTCTATTTCGAGTAACAACTGTTAAGTCAGATGTCCAGATAAGGCAGGTCCTCTTCCTTCTGCAGACTTCAGTCTCTCCAATAAAAATCTATTATGCTGCCAACACCTTCAAAGTGGTAGCCAGTCTGAATCCTAGGGAGTTTGGGTGGGACTAGGATCCAAAAGAATACATCCATTGATCAGGTATATGTTACAAACCTGCCTCACGCAAGTTGCTGAGCTGGGCTCAGTCGGGAATCCAATGATGAGAAAGATACAGGCCCTACTTTCATGGGGCAAGTAACCTGGTAAAGACAATCTTGTATATTTTAGAATATAGCAAAGTCAAATTCCCTCAAAATTAAAAAATGCTAACTACATACTATAAATAGTGTATGATTTGAAATGTGAAAATATTCCTATTAAAGAATCTTAGATTGGTCATCTATTGAGACCACCCATCCATTGTTTAAATTCTATAACATACAAAAGGTAAAATTTTGATATTCAAAAAATAATGCAGAACCCATACAATGGAATTCTACTTAATAAAAAGGAACAAACGACTGATACATGCAAACTTGGATTGGGAGCACAAGGGCATTATACACAGTGAAAAAAAGTCAATCTTGAAAGTTTAACAATTGTATTTCCACTTACATAACATTCTTGAAAGGATAAAACTATAGAGAACAGATTAGTGGTTGCCAGGGGACACATACAGAGGGGAGGGGTTATCACTATAAAGGGGCAGCACAAAGAGGTTCCCTTATGGTATGAAACTCTTGGGGATGGTAGCTATGAATATATACATGGGATTAAATTACATAGAACTACATATGAATGTAAGCAAAATTGGTAGAAACTGAGTAAGGTCTGCAGTGTAGGTTACTGTATTGTACCAACATCAACCTCCTGGTCCTATTATATGTTATCTAAGATGTCACCACTCGGGGAAGCTGAGGGAAGGGTTCACCAGAAAATATGTATTATTTTTGAAACTTCCTGTGAGTCTGTAATTACTTCAAAATTAAAAGTTTAAAAAATAATGTAGAAACTTCACCTTCCCTTTATTCTTTTGAAGAGAATGTAGAAAAGAAAATGGGCCTCGATACAAAAAAAGTTTATACAACTTCTGTCCTTGTGTACATAAGGTACTCTACCTATAGGTTAAAAAAACAATTGTGAAACTGTATGCTCCCCACACCCCTTCCAGCCACTGCTCTGCTCCTACGGGGGAGGTCTGTCAGAGATTTCTAGCTCTCCTGTGGGCATGAAAGAGCCCCAGACAAGGGAGAGGAGCTGGTTAAAGGTGGCTGTAAAGTTCAGCATCTGGACAGCAGGGCATGAGACAACCTGAGGGACTGAGAAATCACCTGCTGGTTTGCCCTCCACTGAAACGCACCTGCTATATAACCACTGATGGCCTCTTGCTGTCCTCTCTCTTTGCTGGGGCATTCTGTCCCCTTCTCCCTCCTACATGTTTCACTTCTGTGTGTCATTGGTGCTCATTCCTTTTTTTGGAAACCTCTCCAGAAGCCACCTGCCGCTGCCTTCCCTCAGCTGCTTGGGCTGAATCACCTTCCCTTATTCAGAATTCACAAAATGACAAGGAAAAGAATTCCACTCTATAGCAGAGCCCTCGTGAAACTGCTGGAAAATTGAGGTTATATGATCAAATTCTCTCCCATGAGAGTGACAGGCCCCCAGCTTCATCAACAAAATCTATTTTTATGTGGCCTGCTGTTTGCCAGGCTTTGACATTTCCATTTAGAATATGAATTAATTCTGAGCCGAGCCAAAAGTCCCCTCTCTCTTGGAAGAATGTTAGGACTCAGGCCTTCACAGGACCCTGGAGCAGTGAGACCCAACCCCATTCCCATGTGATGATGGGTCAGCCTTCCTTAGGGGCAAGTAAGGAAACTGGTATAAAAAACAAAGGGCTGCAATGAAAAAGGCATTTTTCATTGTGGGTTTAGGTACTATCTGTGCTGTCTCAGGGCCCCATCTTCCTGGTCTCAGTCTGAAAGGAGAGAATAAGGGCCTTGCCCACCAAGAGCACCTGATACACAGGGAGACATCCTGGTGAACTCATGGGCTCTGCCTGCCCCTGCTCTGTGAAGGCCCAGCACTCAAGGAGCATAAGAGAAAGAGATTGGCTGTGCTTGCATCAGGGTGCAGGGAAGGCTGTTTTCTCCAGATGACTGGCTGGGGCCTTCAACACAATAAACAATGTTTGCACTGGAAGCAATGAGCAGTGCGACAGATTGTTAGGAAAACTAGGAAAGCCTGCAGATGGCTCCATCAATAAAGCTGCCATTCACAGCTGCCACTACTGAGTGGTTTCTATGGGGAACCCTCACATTAAAATAGAAGGAAGTTCTTTTAAATTACAGTAGTTAAGTACATTTTTTATTAAACATGATCAAATTTAAACACAGGGACTGTCTGGGAGAGAACTCAGGAAACCACAGACATGACCATTTGTACTGCTGGAGCCATGGACAAAGTGTGGGATATTTCTCAGGTATGCCCTTGACCTGAGGATCTTCGCTCCTCCCCATTCTGATTCAATGTTAGGGTCTGTTCTATGCCACTCATTCAGCAGCACTAGGTACACACACTATTGAACATTGGAGGGCTGGCAGGGCAGCCTCCAGGAACACAGCCCATTCCTATGCCACCCTATGGAGCCAGCCCAGTGGCTTGACCTCTGGGAGTGACATGAGTCATCATCTTTTTTGAAAACTCTATCCTATCCTTTCTTCCTTCGTGGCTTGACCTCTGGGAGTGACATGAGTCATCATCATCTTTTTTGAAAACCCTATCCTATCCTTTCTTCCTTTCATCCTCCCCTTGCTTTTCCTTTCCTTTCCTTCTTTCCTGTTTTCCTTACTTCTATCTTCCCTCCAAAGGGTGGCAGAACATTGCACCCCAAAATATGCCACTTTGGGTATACTGGTTATTTTCAGCTGTAGGTACCCAAGAAACAGCAGATGCAGAGAGAAGCTTTCTCTGAACTTTCCCTATCTACTTTAAAACAGATCCTCCAGAAGGAACTCAATTGTCAGAGTCCCTCCCTGGCAATTTCATCAACCAGGGAAGACTGATTCATCACAGGAGAGGAGACTAGAAATCCACACTAATTCCAAACTTCGTCACAAACTGCCATACTTCCCATCGTCGAAGGGCCCAAATGTCTCTCCCAAAAACCACTTATTCTCCCCCTAAAAGGCCTCTCCCCTTTCCCTATTAAGATGTAATCTTAAATTCTAAGCCACTTTAGGGGATTATTCACTTTCCCCTGGGTGTCTCCCACATACACACAAGGTAAACGTGTTAGTAAATATATTTTTCTATTAATCTGTCTTTTATTACAGGAGTCTCAGCCAAGAATCCAAAAGACTGAAAATTCTTTTTCCTCCCCTACACTGCCATCTTCCTTCATTAAAGACTTTTAAGTATAACTACAGCAAAGTGCACAAATCTTAGTACATGTGTGCATGTGCATACACACCCACCACCCAGATGAAGACATGGAACATCTCCAGCACTCGTGTCTGCCTCGTGAGCCCTCCTCCTGTCAGTACTCCCTCTATTCTGACCTCCATCTCTACAGATTAGTTTTGCCTGGTTTTGACTTTTATACAAATAGTTTCTTTTGCCTCTGGGTTTTTTCATGCAACATTATGTCTGTGTTCCTTCCGTTCCTATAGCCCCCATGACACTCTTTTCCTCTCCACTCACTCTGAAAATATTGGTATTTCCCCCATTCTACTTCCTCATTTTTACATACACTCCTTAACAGTGTGACAGACACCCATCATTTCTACCACTAACTCTCAAATTTGTATCTATCCAGTCCAGGTCACAAGTGCCTACTGGAACTCTGTCTGTGCCCACAGGTCTCACAGGCAATCCATTTTCCCAGCAGAACATGCCCTTCCCTGTGTTCCCCTAGGCTTGTACCTCCACTCACCCAGAAGCCAAGCTGAATCATCCCGAGCACTCCTGGAAACCTTTCGTACCTTCACCTCCAATGTCCAACTAATTGTCAAACTGTGTTCATTCTGCCTCTAAACCTCCCCGGGATTTATCCTTTCTCTCCAGGCCTACTGCCAATGCTCTCCAGGCCCTCATTACCTCTCAAGTGAACTCTAATAACTCTTAACTGTTGGAATGCCTTGAGCCTTTTCCCTCCCAGTATGTCCTCCATATTGGTAGGGGTTCAAAAAAACAAAAGAACACTGGATTCTGCCCCCATTGCCCCCCCCCCCGAGACAGACAGACAGACAGACAGACAGGCAGGCAGACAGACACACACACACACACACACACACACACACACACACCTACCTACCTACCTCCCTACCTACTAGAGTCTAAGCTCTCTTTGGCCCAGTCCCGGCCTCATGAGCTAGCCTAAGCCTCCCTCTCTAGTCGGAGTCCTGCCATTCCTCTCTTCCCCCATCCTTTCACGCACATTCAAGGTTCTCTCACACGTCAGTGCATGCTCTTCCCTCAGGCCAAGTGTCCTTCCACACCGTATTTTTCTGGAAACTACTTCCACATGTGATACGTACGCAATTTAAACAGTGCCCCCTCTGAGAAAGTCCCCTCAGTCCTCCCCTCACCTTCATGAGCCCCAGCCCTGCCTCTGGACAATTCTGCACTTTGGTTGTACTCATCACTCTGTGAGCTCTGGAAGCCAGGGACGGTGTCATCTTTCTAGGGCTCTACTGTCCAACACAGAATCTGGCACACAGGGATTACAGAATGAATGGTTTGTGCCGTTAGGGTTACTGATGGTGAATATGGGGCAAGTCCCCAGTCTGATAGGGAGACAGGGTGCCTATCCTCAGGTAACCCCAATTCTGTTCATGGAAAAGCCCTATGGGAAAGGACAACAGGGAAACTGATGGGCCAAAAGGGAAGAAAGTAAAACTTGTAGGAAGCCAGAGATGGCCCAGAGCACCAGAGAATTAAGAAAGATAAGGGCCAGTAAGACTTCAAGACCCAGTTCAGAAAGTGCCCAGGTTGGCTGACAGCACTAGGAAACCCCAGGCCCAAACCACTCTTGGGTATGAAGCCCAAGGCATGACTACCTTCACAAAGGGAGTCAGGCTGCTCTGTTTTTAATGCACCTGGCCCCGATTCCAGACCACAGTGAGGTTTTTCTAGGCCTAGAGCACGGCCTAGAACTCTGCAAAGACCAGCAAGTATCGCCACCACAAACTCACATTCCCAAGATATACAAGTAAGGGTATAACCAGCACCTCTGACCTTTGTCCAAACCTGGAGCTGAAGAAAGCAGATCTCTTTTCCCTATCTCCTGAGTTCTGGGGGCCTGGGATGGTCCACTTTGAGGAATCCTGAGTTGGCTTAAAAATTCTTTCTGGGTTTTAGTACATCATATCCACAATCACTCAGAAAAATAGAAAACATATGCTGGATGACAAGGTACTGGTAAGTGCTATAGCAGGGACACATAGCTTTACCCACCATTTTCCCCTACCTCTCCTGCTGTGGTTCTAGACAGGCCCAGGTGAGGACTCTGATCCATCATTTGGCAGGAGCAAGGCCACTCACTCTCAAGGCATAAGGCTCAATGACAGCTAGGTCACAGTATGACAAAGGGCAACACACTCCGCTCTCGACCACAAGGTCCTCCTGAGCAGACCATGACTTCCCTCAGCTCCCTAGGACCTCCCCCAAGGCGTGCCCGAGCTGGCCTGGGTTGGGTGGGCGACCTTAACTATTCCTTAATCTCCCACAGCCACAGGACACGTTTTTGCAAGTTACAGCCTCAACCCAACCACTAAGAGTGACTTACCCGAGCCCTCCTGCTGCATCTGTGGCTTACTCCCTCCGGCACAATTCTTTCTGATGCTCAATGAACAGGACCCAGCTAAAGGAGGGATGGGCAGACACATATAGTTATAAATCAATTTTCCAAATGACTGTTTCTTCCAGAGGACATAACTCCAGGAGAAAAGGGAACTGATATCAAGTATAAAAAAAGGCTCTTCTGTGTGACTCTAGTTAGACTGACAACTAACTGTTGGTTGGTTCACGAAAGGTTGGTTCATGAAAGCTTAATGTAACTCATGTTTTGGTGATGCCAAACACAATACAGACTTAGCCAGAAACTCAAATCTAACCTTCATTCTCTTTAATTATTTGGCCAGAATAATTTCCTGAGAGCGGGTTTAGTCCCTGGATGGCTTTAATTAAACGCCATTGAACTTTGAAGTTGACATCAACTCATAGCTGCAACTCAATTTTCAAATTAATCTGCTGTCTAACATGGAGGTTTTGTGGCCTAAGCAGGAGAGCTCTGGGGGAGAGGAAGATGGACTTGGAGCCTGGCGGTTTAACCAATTCTAGAACATCTTCCATCTTTCCCCACCCTCTCCAGTGGCAAGGCACTTCCATAACCTGTGCTGGGGCGTCCCCAAGGAAAGGGGCCTGGGCTGAGCTGAGCAACCAAGCTGCCTCCTTCCTTGGCTTTCCCACAGTCCTGGGCTCAGGCTCCATTCTCTCAACAACTTCAGCATAAGTCTGGCACAGCGGGACCCTGAAATTAACCCTGAGGCCAGTAGAGCCCTGCCCAAGCGCCTCTGCTTTACTCCTGCCCACTTGCCCTCTTCCCACTTCTCTCTCCCGGATGCTGAAATGTGTGAAGAGCCCTGGTGCAGCCTTTCTGCCTAGCTAGGCGCCCTCAGGAAACACCCCTATGTCTGAGCCAACTTCTGGCACTTCTCCCAGGTCCCAGGCTCGCTTCCTCTCTGCCTTTGAAAACCAAGGTCCATGACTTTGTCAGTTGTACTTTGTAGGCATACCAAGGCCTTTCTGCAATGAGTTTCTGCTTCTAAAACTTTTTCCCTGCTGACAGGGAGGCTACCCCATCATTTCTTACAGCCTGGGGCAGGTTCAGCCCACTTCCTTGGAGTGTGGTATTGGGAGTTGGCAGAGTCCCATCTAGCTAGTATATGTTGGGTAGAGTGAAAGGCCTGTATTTTGGCCCTGAGGTACAGCCATGTGACCATGACAAAGCTCCATGTCACAGACAAGGTCGGGGCAAGAACAGGCACGATGTCCCAGGGTAGCTGTGTCAGCACTCAAGGAAAAATATATTATCTAAAAAATGCTTTTCCTAGCCACTCTGCTTGCTCATGTCTTTCCATCGGTGCCATGAAGCAGCTTCCTGAGAAATCAGCTCTCACAGACCCCAGATCCTAAGCAAGCGATATCTAGTCTCAATTTACCCACCACAACACATCCTGCAGCAGCAAAGCACCCTGTGCACCCTGGAGCCACACCAAGGCCAGGATTCCTGATTCAAGCTTTATGCAAGAGACAGCTGATAATGGCAGAGGAGACTGCAATGACCCATTCACTCCAATACCACCTCAGGGGGTGGCTGAGCCACCCCAGTCTATTCATGTAATGAAACAGTCAGCTGATGCTGCTCACTGCCAAGGTGTGACATGTTTCCCAGAACGGAAGCCTCAGCCAGGCTCCTCTATCCACATCCAGCCAGGGGCAGCCTATCCTAAAGTAACCAAACCCCACCAGTCCCAAGGAGCTCCCCAATTGAGACAAGTGAGGGGTAATAGCGGAATTCCTCCATAACAAAAAAGATTCTTGGCCAAATGGTTTACCAACCCTAAGAGATGAGACACCCTGAAAAAGACCTAGAAATAATTTTTAAAGTAATTTTTAAAAATAATACCTAATTTTGAAATAATCAGAGTGCGTGCTTACAAAGGCAAAGCTATCTGATTCATCTTTGGGTCCCTGCACATTAAGTAAATATCTGGAAGAAACAGGATTAGTGGAACTCCTTGATGACGATGGGTCAGAAGAGGCCCTGGATGACCAAGGATGACAACCAAAGAACTTGATTAGAGGAGCACTAAAGACAGGACCCTACTTCTCAACCAACCCTACACTGCCAGCCTTTGGTGACAGATTAGAGTGAGCCAACCCATGATATGTGCAGTCAAATGTCAAATAAATGTATTAAATCACTGGGACCAGATAGTATCAGAATTTCTAAGCAATCAATCATAACTGCCCCTGGTGTATCCTCTAGCCTTTGAAGATCAATGGTCCAGAGAACCGGGCAGGCTGCCCAGAGCCACACTCATAAAGGAGAGAAAAAGTATATAAATCAAAGAAAGCTAGCTAGTGTTACAAAAGCCACTCCCAACTTCATCCTGCCACTGAGAGCTGCAAACCAGAGTCATACTGGATGAGGGACTAGAAAGAAGGAAACCTAGTCAAACCCTAAAAGGGAATCTGGCTGACATAGAAAAAAAAAAAAAAGGTATAAGTGGATACTTCTTTGAAATGAAAGAAGTGTAAAGTAGTTATTTTCAACCTTTCTTGTTCTTGTGCACCCTAAAATAATTTTGAAAATTTGTGTGTACCCTTCTGCAGATACAAGTTTAACATCTAAAACTTTTCACTGTTAAAATAGTAGTTTCTGGTATATTGTAAATAATGGCTTAAACTGTCAAGTCGCTCTTATAAATGTATCCAGTAGAATGCAAATGCCATCCCAACTGGACATGTAACTTCTTCAAGCTAAAACTATAAATCTCTATTTACAGTCAGAAATTTCTTCTTGAACTTGTATTTCCATTTCACTCTACAATTTTGAATTTGTATTTCCATTCCACCTAGAATTTACTCCCAAAACTTTACCCTAATGTAGCATATTGTTAGGCTCAAAAATCTCTTATTGATCAGACTTACAATTCTCTATAACATATTACAATTTAAATTTGGTTAAATTTCCTGTGACCATAAGGCTGTAAGTGTTAAAAAATATTTTATTCTAGATTGCATTATAATTAGTACATACCTGAACAAAACAAAAATATTGATAGCTATAAAATATGAACAACATTTTATTAGAGGGGTCTGGTTCATGTTTCCATGCATGATCCTCTCGACTGTTAAAGACAGTTTCAGCACTAATTCCATTCCTATTTTTTATTTTTACAGATATTAAGCACTAAGAAAACTTGTTCTCATAAACAGATGGGAATGTAAGTTTTTTAATAGCCATGTCTCTGAATTCTATGAACCCGAGTTAAACACTAAAAGTCATGTCATGTCAATTATCAGAATTATTCTTAATGACCAACTGACAACACAATTGTTTCTTCCTTCAATTTTGTTAAAAGCAAAGACTCAGAAAACTTTTAACTTGCAAAAAGATGTGTTACCTAGTCATTAGAGTCACATTCTCAACATTACCAGTATTTGGAATTATCCCCATGGCACCTCAGAGATGGTTTTTATACTCCAGGGCAACATGCCATGGTCTGACTAAAATGGGTGAGGGGAAAAAGATTATAGGGCCCTTGAGCCAGGTGTGTTCTCAGGCTGCTCAATTTTAGCAAATGTAATGGAAGCTGAGGAACTAAAAAGTGATTCCCTTAAAACTATCCTTGGCTGGGTACCCCGTGGAATCTTCCTACTCCCAGGGGCATGTGAGCCCAAATCAGTATTGTAAAGACTAACCAACTGGCCTGGAGGAGGTGAGGAGAGTGAATGTCCCTCTGTTAACAGCCTCTCATCCAAACAGCATTGACAAGGAGAATAGTCCCCCTCTGAGCAAACTCAACCAACCTGACAAGGGTGCAAAGTAACATGCCTAGGTGGAATAAACCTCTGAGAATACAGCAAAAGGCTCAGAGCCACCAGTTCAGGCCCAGGGACAGACTAGCCTGAGATCTTTCTCTGCATGCCTACACAGCCTGGCACCAAACAGCTAACTGACCCGGTGGGGGACCCCTGACCCAAAAGGCGGCCAATGATATTCTCTCTCCTGGAATTTGGGGCTGGTTTCCAGTAGCTAGACCACCATTTCCTACTGTGTGCAACAATAAACAGAGAAAGCTGGTCCACAGAAACAGAGAATTAAACAACTACACAGCCAAGAGTGATAGAAAGAACCACCGCCTTGGTCCCAGAGGCAGTCCTTGTAAGGAATGCCCAGCTGCACTTGGGTTCTGGAAAATTCCCCTTTCTGTATAGGATGGTTTTAATGAGTTTCTGGGATCTGCAATCAAAAGAGGTTTGGCTCAGACAAGAGTCAGTAGAGACTGTTCCTGAAGAAATCAACCTGATGGAACAATGACATTTATGGCATTAACAAAAAGTACCTGTACACAAGTGGGCAAAGTACATGAATAGCTGTACAAAGTACAAAAAAGAAATAGAACTTACCTATAAAATTTAAAAAATTTTGAAAATTAAAAATAAAAAGATTTTAAAAAATAAGAATAAATTTTAAATAAAAGATATTCAACATCACTAATTACAATAGAAAGGCAATTTAAACCAAAGAAATTTTATCACTTACCAGACTGGCAAAGATGAAAAAGTTTGATAATGCATTCTGATGGCAAAGGGGAGAAAGAACAGGCACCCTCATCACAGCTAGATAGGAATGTACATCAGCACCATCTTTTTCAATGAGGAATAGCTATTGAAATTGGAAACACACGTTTCCTTTGCCTTATAAATCTCACTTCTAGAAATTATTCTACAAATACATTTAATATATAAAATGACATGAAAAGATTATACATTAAATAGTGTTTGTAAAAGCAAAAAATTTAAGCCTAAATACCCATCAAAAGGAGACTAGTTAAATAAACTATGGTGGATTCATAAAATGGAATACAATGCAGAAAAATGAGGCAGAGAACAATATCCAAATTATGAGTAGTAGGAATGCACAGTAGCATTTTGGCAAAAATAAAGCAGGCAGAGAAGGAAAATACATGTACATGTATATGAATAGCACACACCTGAAAGTAAACAAGAGGAAAGTGGGTTGGAGAAAACACAAGATAAGCATGGAAAGCATCTTGTGTGTCAGAAAGCAAAGAATGCTCAAAGACTAGTAGGGGCATGTTAACAGGACACAAGACAATTTGGGCTGAATTGAGCATCAGAATAAATAACAAGAGATCGTTATTACATTGAATGAGAAAATTACACTGAAACTTTTTAAAGGGGGGGTACTCATCATCACAGAAAAATGTCAACAATATAGTAGGAATGACAGAAAAAAAAATTACTTTTTTATAACCACCTTAGTAATAAATGATTCAAAGAATCACCAATGAACATTAATACTGGGTATAAAGCTACTGAAGATAGAATATTCCCAGTCTCAACTATCACCCCACAGATTACTTATTAATTACAAGGAAGAAATCTAGCAAACAATATCTTAATTATCTAATTCAAGCTGCCAGTAATGAGGCAAACTGGTATCAAATACCACCTGATATAATAAGGATACCACACCATAATGAAGAATTCCTGACAAAAAATGTTTAACCTGAATTCAATTATAAAGAGACAATTAGACAAATCCAAGTTAAAGGATATTCTGCAAAACACTGGCCTGAACTCTTCAAATGGGTCAATGACATAAAGGACATTGGGGACTGTTCTGAATAAAAGGAGACTAAAGGGACATGACAAATAAATGCAATGTATGACCCTTGAGTGGACCCTGGAGCCAAAACAAAAACAAAAACCAACTGCTGATGAGACTATAAAATGATACAGCTGATTTAGAAACAGTCTGGTAGATTCTCAAAAAGTTAAACAGAGTTACTATATGACCCAGCAATTCCACTCCTAGATATATACCCAAGAAAAATGAAAACATATGTCCAAACAAAAACTTATAATCAATGTTCACAGAAGTGTTATTCATAATAGCCAAAAAGTAGAAATAACCCAAATATCCATCAACTGATAAATGAATAAACAAAATGTGGTATATATCCATATGACATACTATTCGGCCATAAACAGGAAATACATACATACTACGACATGGATGAACATCCTGATATGTACTACAATATGGATGAACCATTACACTGAGAGAAGCCAGTTACAAAAGATTGCATATTGTACGGTAATAATTATATGAAACGTCCAGAAAAAACAAATCCACAGAAAATAGATTAGTAGTTCTCTAGGGCTAGAAAGTGGGCTGGAGAATGGAAGTGACTGCTAACAGGGCTTAGGGTTTCCTCTTAGGGTTATGAAAATGCTTTAAAATTGATTTGTGATGGTTGCACAACCCTGAATATAAAACTCTGAAATGTATAAATGGGTGAATTGTATGGTATGTGAATCATTATCCCAATAAAGCTTTTATTTTTAAAAACACAACTACAAAGGACAAATTATCAGGATACTTGGGGAAAATTAAATAGAGACTATATATTAGATATTAGTATTGTTACCAGTTAAACTGGGTCTAACAACTGTATTATAACCTTATTCTTAGGAGATACTGGCTAAAGTATTTATGACTGAATCAATAATTTCATAGTTTAATCTTAAATTTCAGCAAAAACCAAATGTGTGTATGTACACAGTTGTGTGTCTATGTTTGTGAGAAAGCAAGAAAAAGATGGCAATATATTGACAACTGGTAATCTAAGTGAAGGATGTACAGGTGTGTATTATACTATTCTTACTATGGTATTGGGGGAAATACCTAAGAATAAAGTTTAGACTTGTTTAGACAAATAAGGGCTTCCTAGCCTGTGAAAATGCTATTGTTTTCAAACACCATATTTATCCTCAGTAAGAAGTCACTGTTCTTTGCTATGGCAAGATACAGACCTTTTATTTAAGATACTTCTTAAATAATGAAATTTCATCTTTTTAAGACAATATAGGGTACATGAAGTCTACCAACTGTGACAGCACAGGAAATTAATGTCTATATGAACTGTGTGTTATGGGCACATTTCAGTAAGGGGCAAGCAGGTTTCATATAAGGAACCATATGGTAATCATCAATATGCCATCAGCCTTCTATTACTTGACTTTGAGGAAGAGTTTTGTAAAGATTATCTGGTGTCCAAATAAAAAGAAAGAAATTACACTCAGATTTAAGATATCTCTGGTATTCTGAAATTATTTTGAAAGATCACTTAAAAAGACTTCAAACTTGAGATTTTTCATTCATGTATTTATTCCACAATCAAAATAAATCATAATTTAAAAGCCATAACATTTTTAAAAGGTAAAGGAGATTGTGCATTAATAAAACAGACATCGGTCTAAAGTACAGCACTAAACAGTTATTCTGTTCCCATGGTGGAATAAATACATAACAATTACACATAAAATTTCACTAAAAATTTGAGATGAGGCAAATAATCCTTTGAAACAAACTGCCCAATAAATAGAGGCATGCTGCAAATAATTTCTATTAACAATTTACTGCAAGATGGAAAAATTCCCAAAGTAACTACTAACTCAAACCCTTCATTTTATGCTCCTGGCCTGGGCTTTTGTCTTCCTTCCTCAGTCACATCCAAATCCAGAAAAGCTTCTGTACCCCACGCTCAAAAATACCACCGTAAGTCCCCAATGACCTCAGCACAGACTGCCATTAATGAGCCTGTATGCAACCTTCATCCAAAACCTCCAGGGAAATCAAGAGGCCTTACTGGAAGAACAGCAACATTTCCATGAATACTAGTTTTAACTGTCAAAAGAGCTCTGACAGGCCATGTGCAGTTCATAAACAAACCAAAATATTGCCTTCATATCTTTTTTTTTTTTTTTATAAAATGTTAAGTAGGCCATTCAAGTAAAAAAAAAAAATTTTTTTACAGAAACAATGAAAAGTAAAAATTCAAAGGGTTTATGCCAAAAAGTAAACCAGTCCTTTGCAGCCTAACTCATTTGTTTCTGGGCTGTGAAGCCATGTAGAGGGCGATCAGGCAGTAGATGGTCCCTCCCACCGTCAGCGCCATGGTGGTCCGGTAAAGCATTTGGTCAGGCAGGCCTCGTTTCAGGTGGATGGGCACACCATCGGATTTCTTGAAAGAATTATCAAGGACACAGTTGATGAGAAAAAGATTTACAATTTAGGCTAATAAAGAACAAATGTCTCTGTATCTAATCCATCAACACACTGCAATGGAAAAAGCCCTAATCCATTAAAATGCTAACTGAAATACTGCTATATTTTTTTCTAAATGTAATTAAAGCTTAAGTCCAAAGTCATTCTCAAAATGCAGCCTCAGGAACATGCATGCAACAAATTTCAAATTTCTAAGGAATTTATCACATTGCTTAACTAGGAAAAAAGCACTGGTGAATTTCTTCAAAACATAAAGGTAATTAGCAGCTAAACATAGAACTGTAGGCACAAGAAATGCTCTATATTTAGTTCTACAATCAGTATGACTTCCTGATCATTAGTGGATGAAGTCTGAGCACACTGGGTCAGTTAATAGGTTCAAATCCATTTTGTATTCAACTGCTTCCTGTCCATTAAACTGTTAAACACCTATTTAATAAGCCTCCGTAAAATATATAATCCATTATTTTGTAGTCTCCAAAATCCCTCCCCACTGCCAATGAAAGAACCCGGATACCCACTCAAGTCTTACATATCAGATAAAAAGGAATTAAATTGATCAAAAGTTCCCAAGCCGGTCCTGAATCTGGACTGTTTTTGAGGAAGGGAACACCGTCTTCCAGCATCAGTAGTAACAGACACAACCACTCCCATAGAACCTGAGACATAGCTGAGTCAATGACCTCTCAATTATCTGTATGTACATTAACGTTAATATTTTAAAATCCAATTCTGGCTTCTCTCTGTTGATCATCAAACCCAATAAAGTCTCCTCCACTTGTAACAACAGCTCAGTGAATTTTAATATCAAGCAAGCAAAGAACAATTAAAAGAAAACTCATTGCCAAAAGTCACTGCATTGTCACAAAGCCAAATATATATTGGATTATTCACAATATTATATATTATACATGCCATTGCTTCCTCCATCCAATGGATGATCAACAGCTTCATATGCAATTTGAAAACCTGCATACCCTCAAAAACTGATGAGGAAATTACCTACATAAATTCTACTAGTTTAGGGCTCAAACTAAAAACCAGAGAATTCAATTTAAGTAAAAAGAGAGAAGGTGAATAGTAAAACTAGATTAAGATTTGGTTTCATTAGAGTTTTTTAAAACCTATTATTTCATAGGCTTCTCTGTTCTAGAGTGTCTTCTCTCACCTGGAAAAACTTCTGCAGCTCTGGAACTTTGTTTTTCCCAGCATAATCATATGCGGTATAATCGGAAGTCAGTTTAGTTGGTGTGGCAAATATGATAGGCGGTGCTTCTTTGGAAACTACAGGCTTTAATCCCTGTAGGAAAAAAAGGAAAATATCAGGTTGAAAGAATGTCTGGACATCTGAACAAGACTTTCAAGAAGCAGGCTGTCTAGAAATAGCTGAGAAAGTCATTCAACCACATGAGAAGTCTCTCTAATTCTGCATTATAAGGCCTTTAATTTTTTTAAGTTTAAGGTTTAAAGTCCTTAAACTTCCAACAAAACAACCTAATCCACTTTCACAAGGCAAACCCTGTCAAGAACTCCTTGCCATTAAGATGGGGGAGGGAGAGAGGAGCAAACAACAACAAAGGCCCAATCTGAACTTGTAGAAATAACTATTTTGCCTATCTTGTTATCAAAACAGTAAAACATGTATGATCTGTATGAATTTTGGAGTAGATTTAAAAAGAAATCCGGTTGTCCTTTTTCTCCTCTTGGTGAGCTTATGTACTAACATGGAATCTCTAACCCCAGAGAGGACTTCAGAAACGTTTCAGACACACAGTAATGAAATATCTCAATCCGGAAGAGCCAGAAATGGTTAAGAGACTGCCTTTTAAGAATTAGAAAAGAAAAAGAAAAATAGAGTAACTGAACTTTCTATTATTAATAAACCCCTAAGTTTAAAAAAAAAATGCTTTAAGTGGATAAAAATAAAAAAGATGAGAACCTCAGTGTTCTCATCTGTGACATGAATATAATAATAGTATCTACCACTGAAAGGACTGCATATGAGATAATACATGCCTAAAGTAGCATCTGGCACACACAGGTATTCAATAAATATAAACTGAATGAGATTTAGGGGTTAAGACAGGTTTACTAATTGCAGCTCCCTTAGCCACATGGATAAAGGACAAACACAGGCTTAAAAGAAAAAACCTAAGAGGGAAGAAAAATGAAATACTGATACATGCTACAACGCAGATGAACCTTGAAAACATTACACTGAGTAAAAGAAGCCAGTCACAAAAAAAGCACATAATATATTATCTCATTCATATGATAGTCCAAAATAGGGAAATCTTCAGAGACAAAGTAAATTAGTGGTTACTTAGGGCTGGAGTAATGGGGGGTGAGCTGAAAGGTATAGGTTTCTTTCTGAAGTGATAAAAATGCTCTAAAATTAACATGGTGATGGTTGCACATCACCTGTGAATATACTAAAAACCATTTAATTGTACACTTTAAATGAGTGAACATATGGTATGTGAATTATATATCAATAAAGCTGTTATTAACAAAAAAGAACCTAACGGGAACTCTGATTTTCTCTAAGAACCTACGGTAGTAGATACATAGATGGTTCTCCAAAATAACCTGCAGATTAAAATAAGGAACTTAGAGTTCCAAATCAATAAAGTCACATCCTTTTATATTAAATTCTAACTAGGAAAAATAAAATTTTAAAGTTAGAAAGTAGCATTCAAGTCCAGCCTCTTCCATTTTACATATGAAAAAGGAAATCCTTTGTCCAAATTAATAGTTATCAGACCCCTGGGTGTCTGATCTCTTCCAAAGAAATTTAAGTTTACCTGCTGCTGACAAGAGACTCACTTCTGATCAAAAGACACACACAGACGGAAAGTAAAGAAATGGAAAAAGATATTTCATGAAAATGGAAATGAAAAAAAATCTGGGGTAGCAATACTTATATTAGACAAAACAGACTTTAAAACAAAGGCTGTAACAAGAGACAAAGCAGGACCCAGTATTCCCACTTCCAAGTATTTATCTGAAGAAACCCAAAATACTACTTTGAAAGGCTATGTGCATCCAAGTGTTCACTGCAGCATTATTTACAATAGCTAAGATATGGAGACAACCTGGGTGTCTATCAATGGGTAAATGCATAAAGAAGAGGTGATACACTTATACAATGGAATATTACACAGCCATAAATATAAACAAATAAAAGAATAAAATCTTGTCATCTGCAACAACACAGATGGACCTAGAAGGTATTATGCTGAGTGGAGAAAGTCAGATAAAGAAAAATACTGTATGATTTCACTTACATGTGAAATCTAAGGAACGAAACTAACAAAACAGAAACAAACTCATAGATACAGAGAACAAACTGATGGTTGCAAGGTGGGAGGAAGGTTGGGAGGGTGGGTAAAAAAGGGGAGGGATTAAGAAATGCAAATTGGTAGTTACAAAACAGTCATGGGGATGTAATGTAGAGCATAAGAAATATAGCCAATATTGTAATAACTAACTATGTATGGTGTGAAATGGGTACTGGATTTATTGGGGCGATCACTTTCTAAGTTATATAAATGTCTAAAAAAAGTAAAAAGACTGATCATAAAGCTACAGTATTCAAGATATGTAGTGTTGGCGTACAGAGAAAAAGTCACTGGAACAGAACAAAGGGTCCAGAAGTAGATTTATACATGTATGGTCAATTAACTTTTGAAAGTGTTTAAGGGCAATTTAGTAGGAAAAACGTAGTCTTCAATAAATGATGCTCAAACAAAAAAATGTTTAACTTTAATTCATAACACTAATCATATACAAAAATTAACTCAAAATGAATTCTATATGCAAATGTGAAGCCTAAAACTGTAAAACTTCTAGAAGAAAACAAAAGAAAATTTTTGTGTGCTTGGATTAGGCAACAACTCCTTAGTTATAATGCCAAAACCATAATCCATAAAAGAAAACATTAATAAGTTGGATTTCATTGAATTCAGAACTTCTGCACTTGAAAAACACTGTTAAGATAATGGAAAGGCAAGACAAAAACCAGGAGAAAAGATTCACGAATCACATATCTGAAAAAAAGCTTGTATCCAGAACATATGAAGAACTCTCAAAAGTCGATAATAAGACAACAACCAAATTAAAAAAATAAGCAAAAGATTTGGTCAGACAAATGAAAGTATACAAATGGCAAATATGAACATGAAAAGACACTCAACATCAATAGTCTATAAAAATGCAAATTAGAACCACAAGATACCACTACATACCTATCAGATTTGCTAAAATTTTTTTAAATGACTTCACCAAGTATTGACAAGGATATCAAGCAGTTGAAGTTTTCATACACTATGAGTAGGAATGGAAATGGTATAATCTCTTCTGAGAACTGGAGTTTCTTAGAAAAATTAAAAATGCACCCATACTATGACGCAGCTATTGTACTCCCAGATGTTTACTCAAGAGAACTGAAAGTTTAAGTCCACACAAAGACTTGTATATGAATGTCCACAGTTTTATTTGTAATAGCCAAAAACTGGAAGCAAGCCAAATGTTCATCAAGTACATGGATAAATCATAATATATCTATAGATCAAAATGCTATTCACAAACAAAAAGGAATAGTGTTGATACAAGCAACAACATAGATGTATCTCCAAATAATCTCAAAATTGAAAACTAATCTGTAGTGACAGAAAGTAGATCAGTGGAAGCCTAGAGGTAGTGGAATGTACATGAGGGGAGTGTGAAAGAGATCATCAAGGAATAGAAGAACACTTTGGAAGTAAAGGATATTTTCATTATGTGATTTTGGTGATAGTTTCACAGGTATTTACATATGGCAAGACATCAAACTGTACAATATAAATGTTGCAGTTTATTATGTCAATTGTACTTCAATAAAACTGCTAAAACACTCTTAGGGCACATTACAGAAGTGATGAAAAACCACCCAGTCCCAGGCTTAGCAGCCTGCAGATTATGTGTCAGACGCAGGATTTCAGATGTTGAGTGGCCCATCTGGACCATGGCAAAAAAAAAAAAAAAAAAAAAAATTCAAGTTTACCTATAACTGATAAAACCTATTCTAAAATATTGGAACCTCAATGTTACTCCCACCAGGAAAGCATTAGGATCAACAAAGCAACAAAAAAGTATTAAACTTGGCTTCTATTTCCTCGGACACAGTCCGATAAACGGTTCTGAATCACTGATTTCTGTACTGCATTTACACATTAACATGTTATTGAGTACTTACTCTACACTGAAAATGCACAATGATTAAGACAGATAAAATCTCTGCTAATATGGATATTAATGTTAAGAAATAACGGCAGCTAATATCTGAGCCCTTGTTATGTGCCCAGCAACATGTTAAGTATTTCATATCTTGTCATCTTATTTAATCTTGACATCAACCCTAGGAAAATACGACTAGTGTCTTCTTAGAAAGGAGTAAACTGGATGGGTCAGAAAGGGTAACTTGTCTGAGATCACACAGCAAAAAGAGCCAAGTGTCGAAACTCAAGCCTCTCTATAAGACCAGAGCCCTGGCTTTTAAGTATTCTACTACCTGTCTCAGCCACTGGTCCTCAACTACTGCTTAAAAACAACAATCCACGTAAAGAGAAAAGTTTAGTCTGTAAGCTGTTAGCCTACATTTGATATATAACACATTCAAAGACTCAGAAGGAGTCTGATATGGGAAGAGGGGGCCCTAATAAAGGACCTCTCTTTGACCTGGAGAATTTTAGACACTCACCTTATCTGCAATTTGCATTTTCTCCTAAAGAATGCAAAATTTAAAAAACGCTTCCTAGCAAGCATCTCCAAAGACAGTTTGAAATTGAATTCATGTTTTGACAGGACTAATGGGAAAGCATTTTTAGAAGGGATTATACTTAATTGCTTTGTTTGTTCACCCATTAAGTTATTCAAAACTACAGCAAAGTTTTTGATCAATAACATATGAAAATAGGAGTATCAACCACCTTAACAGTTTTAAATAATTTCATATTTCCATTTATAATATTGTAAAAGTTCAGAATATAGAATTTTAAAGTTACCTATCATCTCATTAGTTTATCTCGTAAATTATAAATTGTATATTCTCCTCCTATCTTTTTTCATAGGCACATTTAATATCTTTATAGTTATGTGAAATCCTACATTCTGCTTTTTTTCAAATATAAATTTTTTCTTTCAGATTTTTACACAATCTTAATTACTAAATTTACTCTTCAAATCAACCTTATAAATGAGGTATTATCAGCCCATGTTACACATGACTGAAACAAAGTTTTGGAGATTCCAAAAGATGGGATTCAAACCCACTTTTATACCATACTATCAACAATTCAGCTGTCTTGGCCCCACAGGTAAAAGGAATGAATGTGATCGGAAGGTACTTCACCTACCCCTCATTAAACCTCCTAACAAATTAAGAGCGGTCAATGTTTCCAATGATTCAAGGCAAGCTGGATGGGAGTAGCACTAAGGTTCTCAGGCGTCGACTTGACCAGGAAGCTGTATTTACAGGAAGGGACCTAGAGCAAATCCCTTCATCTACGCCTCTTCCAGCTTCCACTCTTGCTGTCCTGCAGTTTACTCTGAATGCAGAAATCAGCGATTATGTTAAAACAAAGAATGTCACTACTCAGCTCAAATCTGAGCAAAACATAAAGTTCCTACAATGGCTTTCAGGGCCCTATGAGATGTACCCCTCAACCCCTCTCCCACAACCACCACTACCACCTTACATCATCCCCTTTCTCTGCCCCAGGCCTCTGGACTGCCTTAAAACCTCCCAAGCACCAGGCATATTCCCCCTGCCTATAATGCTCCTCTCCAGGTATCCATATGGCTTGAACTCTCACCTCCTTCAAATCTTTACCCCTATGTCACCTTCTCAGTGAGACTGTCCCTTAGCCACCCTTTTTAAAACTGCATGTCCTCCCCGCTTAACCTGCTAACAACCTATCCCCTTTCGTGGTGCTTTTTCTCCACAGCACTTATCACCATCAATATACTATCTTCTACTTTTGTTTCCTGTGCCTCCCCCTACTGCAATGGAAGCTTCATGAGGGCAGGATTTTGGCATGCTCTGTTTACTGCTCCTCTTTCCCAAGACTCAGAAAAGCATCTGGCACAAAGAGTGCATTCAGTAAGTATTTACTGAATATATAAATAAGCTAAGGAAGTCTAGTTTCATCTGAATACTTCAGAACCAAAGTCATGTAAATCAGCACTTGATGGCTGAGCCTCCCATGCCTCCCACACCTCCCACAGCAATGAGAAAACTGAAAGTTGTTCTTAAAATAAGTGGACTGTAGGCTAAATAGAAATCACAGGTTTTGCTTATTAATATCGAATCTCTCAGCTGTTTTACACAATCACTACCTCTATAATTGACTAAGAGCCATTAAACTGTAATCACGTTTAGTAATTGAGTATTTTCTAGTCTGTTTTAGTTGCTCCAGCATTTTTTTAAAAAAAGTAAACATGATGCTTTTTCCTCATCAAAGTTGACTGGTCCAAAGTTTTCCTCTTCTCTTACCTTTTAGGTTTGGGGAGGAGGAAGGAAGGTGGAGAAATAAGTTATGTGAAAAGTTTTTAAATTTTAGATGACAGAAACCTATGAATTCTTTCACCCTGATTTAGGACTAGAAACAAGTTTCAATCCACGGTGGCTCAAGCCCTTCATTTCTAACTGACAGCTAGGTATCACCGCCTCCATCTTTCCCTGACACCTCACACTTCGTACAGCCAAAATTCACCTAGTTTCTCACAAGCCTACTCAGGAGGCTCCCAGTTTCTGTGGAAAGCACTACCGTCTTCCCATCAACTAGTGATCTTGAAGTCCCTAAATTTCCCTCATCAGTCACTTAGTCCTTACCTTGCAGACCTCTTGACTCTTTCTTCATTCCTACTCAGAAGACCCTGAACTATTTTATGTGTTACAAGAATCCCTGGCACTGGTCTCTCCCAGACAGATTATCCTTTAAAGCATAGCTCTGGTCATGATACTTGCTCCTCCATCATAAATCTTTCATGAAACTAAAAGTAACAAGCATGTCCTTGTTTCAACATCTGGACAAGACTCTATCACAACTTTCTACACTAAGTTGCTTCGAAAATTCCTACTCATTTCTCACAAAATTAAGTCCTATGATCCTAGGCCCTTCATGATCGCTCTCCATGCACCACAGCCAAACTTATTCAATGATTCCCCTGCTGGCCTCCTCCCACTCTCACAGTCCCCTTTACCTAGAATATCATTCTACTAGCTTAAGCAGGAGAGGGATTATTGAGTCATATGGTAAAACTAAGTTTCACTTTTTAACAGACTGCCAAATTGTGTTGCAAAGTGGCTGCACCATTCTACGTTTCCACCAGCAATGTAGTAGGGTTCCAGTTTCTCCACATTCTCATCAACACTGTTGTCTGTCTTCTTGATTTTAGCAAGTGTAAACTAATATCTTATTGTGGTTTTGACTTGCATTTCCCTAATGATTAATGATACTGATTATTTCTTCACATGTTTATTGGCCTCAATTTACTGGACACTGCATGTGAAAGTAAGGATAATGCTTTTCAATCAACCACTGGAAAATACCCTTCCCACAATTACTTGCCATCAAATTGATTTATAAATCTCTACCTATCCTATTGTTAAGAGAACTAGCTTTTCCACATTAGATTCTTTGATGCATGTTAGGTTATTCAGTGGACTTTATGTAACACTGAAAGTTACAAACATCCACATTTTCCAGAGTGCTAATGTTTCCAACAAAACTGAAGTACTCCTAATTACCAAGGTCAGAACACCTGAATTGGGGGATGCCTACCACAATCAATGTGAAATCTACAAATCATATAAAGCCTACATGTTATCACTTAACATAACATAACAAGAAGTCCTTAGTAACTGTCATATAAAGCCTACATGTTATCACTTAACATAACAAGAAGTCCTTAGTAACTATGAAGTTCAAATTCTCAAGAAAAACCATTCAAGAGGTGCTAGAAATCTGAAAGCCCTACCTGTTCCAAATGCAACTCAGGGTAATCTCTGCCCAGAGTGCCAATTTAATTTCAATATATGTTAGTCTTAGTCTAAAACTTCACTTTTTCCTTACTAGCTAATAGAACCTAGATTATGATAAACTCTACTAAAAGAACACCTACAACCACTAACAGAAAAGACCAATTGTTAAATATCCATACAATAAAAAGAACTACTAATATATGTAACATGCACTTTCAAAAATATCGAGAACTAAGCCTTACATAAGAGTACCGTATGGTTCCATTTATATGAAATCCAAAAATAGGCAAAACCATTTGTAGTGATAAAAGTCAAAACAGGGAGGTGGACAGGGATTGACAGGAGGAGTAAGAAGGGACCTTCCTAAGGTTGATGTAATATTCTATAATGTTAATAAGAGTATAGGTTACAAAGTGTATGCATGTCAAAATTCAACAAACTGTAACATTTAAGATCCATGCACTGAAAAATATACTTTATAGTAGATGCATATACGATAGAAATTTTCCTATAATCTGTAAAAAAAAAAAAATCACTGTTGACAATTCTTTAGACTTCCTCACCAATTTGGTTTCAGTGACACCAATCTTGGATTGTTCTTTTGATATCGATTTTCCTCCTCCACTCTCCCTCCATGTATCTGTAGCCTAATAATATTCCCATCTTTCCTCCCTATATACTTCTGGGTAATCTTATTCCCACCACAGATTCTACTACCACCTATGGGCTGAAGATACCCAGGTCTAGCATACTCCGTATTCATAAATCCGGCTGCCACCAGACATATTACAAGCTCAACATTTATAAACTAGATCCTTAATCCCCAACTCCATGCCTGCCTCAAAACTTGCCTTTCTTGCCCTCCATTATCCTAGTTAACAGCACATCTAATCTTAGATTGAAATCATTCTTAACTATCCCTCCCCTTGGGCAAGTTGCCGTGTCCCACAGAAAAAGGAGTTAACAATGGAGCATCCTTTACACATTACCTGAGCCCCTTACTATTCCAGTCTGCGTATCTTATCAACTCTTCCCACACCACTACGAGGATGAGAAGTAAATACAGTGATATCTCAGACTCAGCTTCTGAAGAATAGCTACCACTTTATCCAGTGTCCAACAACCGCCAAAGCCTACTAATCACTTGACACACACCTCATTTAATCTGTACTACCGCTGCCCTGAGCTCACAATAAAGCAACTTGATCAAGGTCATAAAATAAAGCACCAAAGCCAGATCTGAGCCCAAATTAAATGTATGGGTCTCAT
Organism: Pteropus alecto; assembly: GCF_000325575.1. Taxonomy (NCBI): domain Eukaryota; kingdom Metazoa; phylum Chordata; class Mammalia; order Chiroptera; family Pteropodidae; genus Pteropus; species Pteropus alecto. Next base: position 22,750,127 of record NW_006434709.1, on the reverse strand, counting down.
CTCTACGACACAAGCTGGAAATTGAAACTCCAATTGGCAAAATGAGTGATATCCGAATACTTTTCAGACAACTCAAATAATAGGCATCCGTCAACCGCTTTACAGTTAGGAAAGTGTAAGCTCGTTGCATGTAACTCTTCACACTCACCGGGGCATTTCAAGGAACCCGTTAATTCTCCCAATTCTGATCATACAGCCTCTCCTCGCCCTTTGCCTTCCTTCAGTGCCGTCATCCCAGCTCTCCAATCTCGTGCTTGAATGAGGCTGCCTTTGAGCTGCGGCAGTGGGTGACAATGGGCATTGAGGAGACCGAAAGCCAGACCTCCTTAAAATGGACAGGACCTAATTTCAGACTCGGTCGGGTCACATTCTGGGCCCCGCAAACCCCACGAGCCACCCCATGACCCACAAGCAAGGAGCTCGGGGTCACCTTGACTCCTCCTGACTTCCAGGCCCAACGTCCGCACCGAACCAGCCCCACCGGGGGAGCAACTAAAGAATTGGGAGACTCTATGGCCGCCGTAAGTGGATGAAGAAGGACGCCGGGAGGTGCGGGGCGAACTAAACCAAAACGCAGGCAGAAGCCTCGCTGGCTCCGGCGCCGCGACTGCCTGGCGCAGAGGCTTGGGCCGCCACCACTGTCCGAGCCGGCGCGGCACTACCCGTACCTGTGGCGTATAAGCGTCGGAGGCCCATGCTCCTGCCAATTTCTGCGTGAAGCCACTAAATTTGTAGTACATGATGCCCCGTGTCTGACTTTCCGCAGCCGCTACCTGCGCGACTGCCCCAGAGAAGGACCCTGCCTTCCCGGCGGTCACCCCCAGGCTCAGCCCAAGGACCCTGCGCCAAGAGACGGGCTGCCCGATGACCGCCTAATTTAAAATATGTCCTCTTAAGTCACATAAGAGAAGGAAAAGCCAGGTGCGCAGCGCCAAGAAAGGAGAAATAGTCTCTAAGAGAGAGCGAAAAGCCACTGTAGTGGGGTCTTTAGAAAATACGAGGTTACCGCTTTGCCTATATTTGGAGTAAGGCAGTGCCAAGACGCCCTAAGAAATGCGCAAGCGCCCAGCGCGCCGGGGCCTGAGGGATGTGCGGGGGTCAAGTAGGGCGGACTCTGGGAGCGTTCAAGGAGGGCGGGACCGGGGAAGTGGGAGCGGGAGGGTGGGGCCGGGAGC
>NW_006434709.1:22720388-22748925 GCF_000325575.1 Pteropus alecto | reverse complement strand
GGGCGGGTGACTAGTCTAGTGTGGCAGGGGGAGCCAGTGTTGCAGGGCTGCCTCCTGGTTCCTTGCGTTGAAGGTTTCTCTTTCTTTACAATATTTAACTTGCTCATAGTCTTATTTCTTTCCTCCCCTGCCTACCTCCTCGTACTGAGTCGGACTAGGAGTATCGACCCATCGGCCGGTCTCCTCTGGCAACCTGAGAGTTAGGAGCAAATAAAATTTGAAAGCACCTACTAACAGCTGTTTGGTACTAGGACTGTTAAGGGTTTCACTCCAATGATATAAAGATATCCTGGGCTTTGTGTAGAAAAAATACACCTAAAACTTGAGGCACCGGATGTAAATTTTTCAGTTTTTCAGAACTATTTTTTACTCTTAACCTGACTCATCCTTTTTCTAGCCTCTGCCCTTTGAGATAAATGAGGTGGGGAGGTGAGGACAGTGGACTAAAAACACTTGAAAAAATTGGACCTTGAGCCTGAAATGTTCAGGACTACAACTTTCAGTTCAAGTAGTATTCACTCCAGTTCAATTTAAAAATGTTTTTTGAGCCTCCACTATGTTCAAGTTACTGTATAAAAAAGAGTATGCAAGCTTCCTATCTACAGGCATGAAGCAAGGCTTTTCTTAGCTTTATCATCTAACCAGAAGTTTTCACAACCAGAAGTTTTCACATATTATAGGTTCATTTATAGTGCATTTATGAAAGCATGTGGCAAACTGATGGGTGATACTAACACTTTCCATAAATAAACTCATTTAATCTTGACAACAGTCCTATGAGTTAGATGCTATTATCATCCCCATCTTACAGTCCAGGAAAATGAGGCCTAGGAAAGTTAAGTATCTCGCCCAGGTCATCTATTAGTGGCAGAGCTAGTCATCTGGCTCTAGAGTCTGTATTCTTAAGTACTACATTATAGATAAATAAATATAAATCCATTCTGAAAAGAGGAAGCTGAGTACACCAGAGCTGGGGCATACAGCAGCATCTCAGCTTTGTCAAGTGTAAGCCTAAGAGCCGCATGTGCATGTTCAGCACTACCAATGCTCTGTAGAGCAAAAGTTTCAGCTTCTTCATATGATCAGCCAATCCAAAGTCGCTGTTTATACAAAATAACATTGTGATATAATGAAAAGAACATACAATTTGGGTTTGATCGCCATTTCTTCAAGGCTGAGTGATTCGTAACTGGTCATTTCCATTTTCTGAGCCTCGCTGTCTCTGCTATAAAGTAGGAATCATCATTATCATAATATCGCCCCTCACCGGTTCAGTAGGTTATAAAGCTTACACAAATATTACGTTGCTGATCTTACTTTGAGTCATTTTACTTTTTCATGGTTCTGGGCTATATGTAAGAATCTCAGTTAACTTTTCTTGGTTACTCTAATTTAAATTAATTTTTATTAATGAATTAATTAAATGCTGGAATCACTCAAACCAAGAAAAGCTAATGAGCTTGCTAACTCTTGGGAAGGAAAGTTCTTTCATAGAGTTTAAATTGAAAAAGAAATTAAATGATTTAGGACAGCTCCCTATCTCCATCTCACTGTCTTCTAGACATATTTTGGACGAAGAAAGTAGAGAATGTTACCCAACTTTTAGCAGCACCAAGGTGTACCAGCTTCTTGAAATATAAAGGTGCCTGTCAACACTGGTTATTTTCTTAAAGTTTCTGCCATCTGATTTTAGATCCTGCAAGACATAAATTAAGAATCCTGAAAATGTTACAACAGTCGGGCTGTTCAGTGGGAGATAAAATGTCAGTAGCAGAGTGTGGGTTGGGATGTCACATGGAGTGGCTGATCAGAGGAAGATTTTGTCTCATTTCCCAAATAAAACGCAGCACGCTCTGACAGCACTAAAGCATCCTATTCTCATTCTAATTTGCATATCCCACCCAACATCAAAGTATGATCTTCCTTTATATTATGATCCCTTCAGGTCGTTCTCTAGATCCAATTCTGAGGGGAGGTGACCACAATTCACAATGTAGAGAGAAGCCTGTCAATCACCATATGATTTGCGTGAGTGCAATGCCAGCCTGGCTCCAGTGAATGCAAATGCTGCCGCTTCTCCATTTACAAGGGCTGTGTGCTAATTGGCCTCTGGCAGGCCTCTCTGTGAAAGCACTTGGGAACGGATGGAAAACCAATATAAATTTTAAATCGGGTTGTACTGAGCATAGATAGGAACTGTCTTCTTGTGAAATAGTTCTTAATTTTTTTTAATTCTCCAATTTTCTCAGAATTGACTTAAAATTTGATGCTTGATGGGTCTGACAGAGTTAAAGTGTGTAGGCCCTGTAGCAGCTGAGATCATCGTGGGCTCGTCTTTCTGATTCCTTCAATCTTTCCTTGTCCTTAGAAGGGCCCATATATCACCTGGCTTTGGTGTCACAAGTTGGAAGCAGAAATATGAGTGAGCTAATTTAATGCAGCAGACATCTCCAAGAAGCCCTGCTTTCTCCCTCTTTACTGTTTCTTTGCTGCCAAATCTGCAAACTGAAGAATTTTCCTAACCTAGGGAAACACATTTGTGCATGTGGATTCTGCCCATTCTAAGGTAGTTTCTGTGATGGAAAACAGACTATAATAGTGTCATGTTACAGTGCAGTGTTACCTTTTTTATTGTGGTTTGTGTCTACCTTCTCTTTGGCAAAAAGGAAGGTGAGGGAAAACATTTTTCCCAACGTTTAAAACTGTTGGTAATATGCCCAAGAAAAGCACCCCCAATAAAATATCTTAAAACAAAATAGAGAGCTACACCCGCTTTATGATGCTCAGAACAATGGCACCTGTCGTGCAATTATTTGGTAATTTTCATGTGGCAGAATTAGAAATCTCAGCTGTCGTTTCTTAGTCTTTTTGTCAAACAAAGCCCTATCTGGTGTGGTAATATTAAGTTTGTCTTTGAACCTGCAATCTAGATTCTATCAATATTATTAAAAAACAATTAAACCTTTGTTACAGAATGATATTTTCATAGCTAAGGAGCTGAGGATCTGAATGGTGCTTTTCTCAGCCAAAGAAGGGGAAATGGCAGCTGGGGCTGCAGTTTCTGGGACAGCTTTATTGCAGTATGAGATGAACATATTGACATCAACTCCCTCCTCTGACCTTCTCATTGTTGAATGTCAACATGGTGTGTGAAGCTGGCTTACTTTTGCTGCCTGCTTTCCGTTATGTGCAAGTCAAAAGCACATCCACAGAGATTATGGATTTAACTCAATTTTGACACATCACATTTCGTTTCACTGGTTGAAAAAGGCTGAGGTATGAGTCATAATTTATTTTAAATCGTTTCAAATACACTTAATTATGCTTAGAAAAAAGTTGAGATCCAGTACAAGAGTCACGCAATTTTACATTAACATCATCTATAAAAATATAGTATATGCAATGTTGTCCTATATATAGAATGAAAGATTAGCAGTGGCCTTCCCCAGTTTGGGGTCGTCAGAAGGTGGTTCCTCATTACTGGAGATTCTCACTCTCTGCATCACGTGTCTGCAGTACTGGAATATTGTACAATGAGCATGTATGACTTTTGAATCCATATACTCATAACTCAAATAATACAAAATCCCCAAAAGGCATAAAAATTAGAATTGTAAAAATGTTTCCACATTCTTATACCCCAAATTACCAATTAATTTAGAATATTCTTTAATCACCCCCTGTGCAGATGTGAGAAGCCTACTGAGTGATGGTCTCCAAGTGTTAAGCCACAGGAAGGGTCAATCAAGGGGCCCTCTGTCTATCAGAGTTAACACTCTAGTGGTTCTTCACCAGGCTGCTGCAGATATGAATGAACGAACAAATGACAAAGGAACATCATCTCTACACATTGCTGTGAGAAATAAACAACCATCCTGGGTAATTATTTACATGATTATCCTGATTCCATGAAAATTGGTTATCAAGTGAAAAAGGAGATTAAGAACCATACACTTGGGTTTCAAGAAGGTGAATGTTGATGGATCATTTTCTTTTGAGGTAGTAGAACTTTTTGTCTTTGGAAAAACCTATTAAACTCTATTCAGTATCAATACATAGGCTGCTCCATAGCCATTGAAAGTCCATATGTCCAGATCCTAGCCCTGCATTAGATTTTTGAGCTTAGACTAGTTTCTTAACCTCTCTCGGCCGCAGAATAAAATTTTCAACTTAACAGGGTGATTGTAAGGATTAAATAAGATATGTACTGAAAAGATAAAAGAAAATACATAAATATATGAACATCTATCTGGAAATAATATTCAGTAAAAATAGTAAAACTGGATCTATAATCACTGATAGAAACCAAAAATTAATTTAGCATGATATAAAGCATTAGAATCGTAAGTCGATTCGATTTTCTGTTTGTGTAATGTCACCTGGTTATAATAAACATAGTAACCTAAAAATCTTTTCATTTCCTCAGTCCCCACCCCTTTGCCCCTTTTGCTCTTCCCTCTCCCTGTCTCCTTTCCCCAAGAGTAGTAAATATTAGTTTGGACCAGAGCTGTCACGTAGAAGCCAGCATGAAAACAGCTCCCAAAGACATGGAATCTATCTTTAAAGCTCAAAGGCCAAAGAGAGGAGTCGAGTGTCCCATTAAAATAATAGCCAACATTTTAGCATCCATAGTAAAATAAAAAATGATATCACTTTCAAATGCCAGATCTATAATTTTACTGGCCTCTTCTTCCGCCTCAGATTCTTATACAGTGGAGATTTGGCATTTCTTTAGTTATGCTACATAGAAAATCAAAGTCATAGCTCTAACTTCAGATCACCTTCTGAAGAGGGTGACAGGTACATGGGCTGTAACGACAGACCAGCCTGGTTTTGAATCCCAGCTCTTCCTACCAACAAGCCCAGTTACCTTGGAAAAGTTACTTCCCCACTCTGCATCTTAGAGGTGAAATGAAGGTTCTGAATCACAGGATTATCAGTGTATTATGAGAGATTCATAAAGTACTAACCCGTGTTCACTAGTACCTGGGCTCAGCATACCAGATGATTGCAGAATGGCTGACTTGGGGAGGAGGACTGGCAAGGTCAGCCTGAGTCCTCTTCTGAGAAATGGACAGGCCTGTGACTATCACTATTATAGTCTGGGAAAGAAGGCCATGGTAAAAAGGGTAGGAGGAAGTTATTACTCTGGGGAAAGTGTCTAATAGAAGGCAAACCTCTCCCCTTAAACAAAGCGGGTGGGGGACTGGAGAGCATAAGACTTTCCCAAAACCACAGCTGAGAAACTCAGAAAGCCCAAGTCAAGTGGCATTGGCCCTGAGCCTGGCATCCCCCCAGCCAAGCCCCGCCCTCCAATGACTCTGACACAGGAGAAGAATTTGCTAGAGCACCAATCCAAACAACCCAAAGCCTTCCAGTAAGAGACTTAATGTTGAAGCCTGGCTTTCTCACAGTGGGAAAAGCTGGGGGGCTACATGATTATTGGCTTTTAATTGTGCGATCGTCACATCTCATTCAACTCCCAAACTTCCAGGCTACTCTGTCCTCTTTCCTGGCGCCCACTCTTACATCCTAACAGCCCACGGATGGATATTGGAGAATGACTGCCTCTATTTTAATTTAACTCACGGTAAAGGTAAAAATCAAATCAAGGTGTTGGTGTTTTCTCCCCTGAGCAAAAGCAAGTACTCTGCAAATACACGTAACCTTGTTTCGGCACAGATGTCAGGAACGCAAAGCCTGTAAATCTGCCCAGGCAGTTCTGTTCTTGAATCATTAAGAACAACCGAGTGGGTGGAACGAGAACATGAAATTGCTGTGTGCACTCATGTTTTGTTTATGGAGCAATCATTTCTAGATGTGTTTTCTCTTTTTAAGAAGAATCTTTTCTGTTTGCCTTTTAACACCCCACCTTCCTTCCTGTCCCCAGCTCTCCCACACCCAATAAAAAGAAATATTGAGAGCTTCATAAAAATCTCCATAAATTTAAAGAATAGGTTACATTAAGTGTCTCTCTAAACCAATTCTATTTACCCAATTGAAATAAACGTTTTAGTAAAATGAATAACACAGGTAACAATTGAATTTGAACGTTGTGTATTGTTTAAAAAGCTCGTAACAACTGCTCCCAAATCATAAAAATCACTTCCCTTTTTCCATCGTTGTGCAATGAGGACCTTGTTAACCCAGTGAATTGAAAATTCTGTGGTGCCAGGAATGTAAAGTACAGCATAGGGAATATAGTCAATAATATAGTCAATAATAATGTAACAACTATGTATAGTGTCGAATAGGTATTGGATTGCAAACTATGCTGTACACTAGAAACTAACATAATATTGAATGTTAACTGTAACTGAAATCATTTTTAAAGATTTTTTAAAAGGAAAGTTCCATGGTGCTAATTCTCAGCAGGATTTAATTAGTGGTTTATGCACCTGCTGCAGAAAATTACACTTAACTTCACTGTGCCTCAGTTTCTTTATCTGCAAAAAGGGCACAATATCACTTTGTGAGGATTCAATGCTTAGAACATAGTAAGTACTTGTTGAACTGTAGCAGATACTGTTATTACTAACAGCAGTAAGGGCCAGGAGAAGGATGGAGTAGGCTTTTACCAAATCCTTTTGTCTGATACACTCCTCCCCAACCTCGGCACAGAGCGCAATACCCAAGAAATAGTGGCTCTCAGACTTATCATGAGGATAACAACCCCAGCTGTGCCTACCTCTAACTTTACCTGCTTGGCCACTGCCCCCCACACTACCCCAACTCTAGAAGGGATGTATGTGTGCTTGTTGAACTCTGGTGCTGTGTGTACCTTCTGGGTGTGTCTTACTTTACTGTTTCTTTCTCTCCTTGTTTTTGGCTTCTGGGCTTTGTCCTACCTGGCACACGCCCCCAAGACACATTCTCTGTGGCACATCACTGCAAAGTCCCCTTGTTTTGGGTAGCTGGCTTGCTGCTAGAGGCAAGAGAATGGTGGCATTAGGTGCTTTAAAAGAGGGAGAGATTGCATCAAATTTTCTCTCAGGAAAACGAGCTTGGCATTTAAGAAAATGTTCCATGGAACAGATCTAATTACTTAATTCCATAATAATTTCTCTTCTGCCTGCTCTACTTGCAAGGATTCTTTCAGAAATAATAGAATATTACTACTTTTCAATAGGCTAGTGAGACTGCATTTCCGGAGTGCTTTCATCCAGAGATGGGGTTTAAAGACTTTACCCACAACACAAGCAGGTATAGAAAAGCTTCCCCAGCCCAGAAATGGAAAGGGGTTGGGGGTAGGGGCGAAGCAAGACCAGGGCCCACCCTGGAGAAGGCCTAGGAGGCCCCTTATGTGCCATGGACTTCCACATCCTTCCCTCCCTAGGAAGAACCACAGAGGTACTTTGCCTTTTGTTCTGCAGCCTGTCCAGCCAACATTCAGTGTCGAGAACAAGGTCTTAATTACAGGAATGCTAACTGGGTCAGTGGGCCTTTTTCCTTTAAGATTTGGGAGTGCTGGGGGCTGCCCATCCCCAGCCGGGCCACTCCAGGAGCTGGTCAAATTAGAGAAATGAGAGTCACAGACTTTTCCAAGAGAGTTGGAATGCTGTCGGTCAACCAACACTTAATTTCCGGTGGGTCGTAAAAGTGCCATTTACCCTGCAAGCTTCAGGGCCAGCAGCCCGGTAGGATTCTAAGTTAAATGATGCAAGAATAACTACCCTTGGTGAAGATTTTGTGCTCCAGAATTTAAAACAAAGCAAAAAAGACCAAACCTACTTTTCTATTGATTGCAAATATTGCAGAGAAGAACTCACTTTCATTAGATTTCCATGACGAAGCCATGTGTAACCTGAGTTGGCCGCAGCCATTTAGCAGCACCCCATGGGCACGAATGGAGTTTTGCCTTTATAGCCTGAGCAGGTTGCTCAGGCCGAGTTTTAGCCACTTTGACACCATCTCACTAATAATAAGGGAAGGGGTCCCCAGGGAAAATGGGTGGAGTCAGACTGAGAAGGATCTTCGGTAGCTCCTGGGACAGTTGGAAGGGGGACAGCAGCGGTGGCCCTGACACAATGTTGGCTGAGGGATGGCCAGATGCTGGTCTGCTGCCGTCAGACATTTATACTCTTTCCTGGGCTTGCAGACCTCTGATTTAGAAAATCAAGAGGAACTTTTTATGTGTAAGAAGGGCCACATGAGAAAGAAACAACTTCATGTAGCTACGTAGCTGGGGCATTGAGCGGTGGGGTCTGTGTGTGTTAGGGCTTAGGGAAGAAGAGATTTGTGGGGGGGCGGGGATCCAAAGTGTTTCACTGACTTATTATTTAAATTACTTACAAGATACAAAAATACTATTCAATAAATATTACCCAAAAATGCACAATTAACTTTGATAATAAATGTAGATTAGCAGTGCAATAGAACATTCCACAGTGACAGTAACATTCACTGTCTGTGCTGGCCATGTGTGGCTATCAAGTACTTGAAATGTGGCTGTCACAACTGAAGACCTTAAATTGTAATTTTATATCATTTTACTTTTAATTTTGATAGCCACATACAGCAAGTGGCTTTGGTATTACATAGGTTTAAGGGAATCAAGGTGGGAAAGAGAAAAGACAGAACAACAACTTCCTTTTCTGTCCAAGTCCTTAAAGAGGGAAGTCCAACTCATTTGCTAATGAATTCAGGCTGCAGGAGTGAAAAAATAATTTCAATTTGTATTGAAAATGCTTTAACGTCTGTCTAAATATTGAACCATAATAGCTTCTCTTTTTCGTAAGTTTGGTGGGAAAAATATCATTTTATGCTTCTGGAAAATGGCAGTGCCATTTTTGAAATGTGCCCATCATTTTTAAAATCTCTGTCTTCTAGCCACGTAGAGCTATTGCTAATGAGAGGTCAGGTTTCCCACCCTGAGTTAGACAACCACGCCATCCGACAGTTCACTGCATTTCAACAATTCTGCTTGTGAAGTGATAACTTATTCCTCTGAGAAATGTTTCACATGCCACTGACTGTGGTTCAGCAACCAGCTCATGTCCTGGATCTGAGTGCCACCCCGGGCCTGGGCAAATCCCCTGAGGATGAAGTGGCCTCTGCCTACAGACAGTGGGCACCAGGGAAGAGACAGTATATGGGCCTCCCTGCTGCCGCCACCCCCTGGAGCAATCTCCCAGCAGTCCCTGTGAAGCAGGCTCTGAAGTCCCGGCCTCACCCCTTATAAGGGGCAGAAGTCAAGTAGAGGCAGCACGAGAGAGGTGGAACAAAGGTGTCTCAAGAAGGGCACAAGCTGGGAAATGGGATAAGAGGGGGTGAGGCTCTTCTGGTTAAAAGCAAACAACTGAAAGATCCAGTAAGTCCACAGCTTGGAGCCTCATGTCTGAGCCAGACGATAAGCTTTTAAAAATCCATAAAGCGCAAATACTGCACAACAACACTCTCTGATGTCAGAGCTCTGCCCTGGGCCTGTGGAAAGCACCAGGGCCCCTAAGTGGTGGGGAGGGTCATGGGATGTCCCAGCCAGCTCTCTGATGTGAAGAGTGCAATTAGGCTGGCCCACGAGATGGGGGCCTGGACAGGAGGCTGAGCCAGGCCTGCTTGGTTGATACAGGTTCCTAATGAGCAGGATAAACACTATTTGGGACCATTTGCTGTGAAATGGACTGGGGTGTATGAGAAATCAGCCTCGTATGAGCAGAAAACACACACGTTGGCAGAAAATAATGTGCTGGAAAGTTTTAAATTGAAGACGTGCCGTTCTGAGTGTGCAGAGGCGTTAATGCTTATGTAATTAATCATTTCATATTTGAAGATTGGGATTTTTTTCCCTTTTAATTAATTAGCCAGTAGACTCATTATAGTACATTTTTCATGTCAAAAAGGCAGTGGATTCTAAGAGAAGGGAGGGGGGCCACAATGGCAGCACTAGTGACATAGTGTGCTGTGAAAAGTACAGGGAACCACCATTGTCTCTGCTCAAAAATTCCCTTTGGAGGGACTGGGACCCCTAGAACTGGTCGAAATGCTTGGGATTTATCCAAGTCCTGTGAATGCAAGACTCCACTGGTGCTCACTTTTTCAGAATCTGCATTTCGCCCCTTACCAAGAGTGGCCTGCTAGGCCAATAGATTTCTCCTTTGTTAGAAAAAAGGTCTAACACGAGGGCTAAAGACCGGGCTCTGAAGCCAACCCCTCTGGGTTCCAGTCCTGACTGTACCTTCTTAGCTGGGCATTTTGGGCAAGTCATTGAAACCTCTTCGTGCCTCAGTTTCCTGCTCTATGCAATGAAGATGATAGTAGTACCTACCACGGGGTTGCTGAGAGAAGAAAATAAAATGATGCATATAAACTGCTTACTTAGGTGCCTAACGCATATTGAATGCTCAAAAATAGTTAGATTGTATTACCAGAAGAGATGCACTTTGTGGAACAGAACATCACCCTTGATGACTTCTTCACAAAGCTGAGTGTGTGTGTGTGTGTGTGTGTGTGCGCACACACATGTGGTAAAACATACATACATAATGTAAATTTAACATTTTGACCATTTTAAATGTATAGTTCTGTGGCATTAAGCACATTCACATTGTTGTGCAACCATCACTACCATCCATCTCCTGAACTTTTTCATCTTCTCTCACTGAAACTCTGTACTTATTAAATAATGACTCTCCATCCCCCTACACCCCAGCCCTTGGCAACCATCATTCCACTTTCTGTCACTATGACTTTGACTACTCTGGGAACCTCAATTAAGAAGAATCACACAATATTTGTCTGTTGTGACTGCCTCGTTTCACTTAGAATAATGTCCTTGGGTCGCAGCCATGTTTTAGCATATGTCAAAATGTCCTTCCTTTTTAAGGTTGAGTAATATTCCATTTTATGTGTAGACCACATTTACTTCATTCATTCACCCATCAACGGACACTTAAGTTGCTTCTATCTTTTAGCTATTGTGAATAATGCTGCTAGGAACACGGGTGTGTACAAACATCTGTTCGAGTGCCTGCTTTCACTTCTTTTGAGTATAGACTCAGAAGTGGAATTGCTGGATCACATAGTAATTCCATGTTAATTCTTTAAGGAATCATTATATTGTCTCCTACAGCGACTGCACCATTTTACATTCCCACCAGCAATGTACAGGGTTCCAGTTTCTCTACATCCTAGACAACACTTGTTATTTTGTTTGGTTTTTTAATAGCCATCATAAAGGGTCTGAAGTGATATCTTATTGTGTTTTGATTTACATTTCCCTAATGACTAGTGATGTTGGGCGTTTTTTCATGTTCCACAGAGCTTTTTGATATCAAGTGCAAAGGGAGAGCATGGCAGAAACTCCTGGGTTCTGGGCACAAGAACTGCTGAGAGTAGGGGAATAAAAGTTTGTCTTTCTATCAAGATAGGTAGATAGATGATAAGCGTAGAAACAAAAGTCAAGCTCTGGGATGGCGGGAGGATCTTCTCTATTCCTATGTTACTTTATATATAGTTTCATGAAAAGGGAAGATAAGAGGGGGTGGAATTATTTTTGTTTTTTTCTGTATTTTTCTACATTTCTATAATAAATGTGTTGCTTTTGTAAAACAAACATTTTTTTTTAAAAAACAACCTTGCTAACATTTGCAATTAGGTTTAATTTCATAAGCTAATAAGTTCAAGGAGCAAGGACCAAGAGATACAACCCATTAATGTTTGAAGCGAAACCTATCCACTGAACTATTATGTCCTATGTGGCAAGGGCACAGAGGAAATTACTCTTGACTATATCTGCCTTTCTGTTCAGAAACAGCCAGCACCTGCCCCAGGGCTGGCTAGGGGGCCCAAGGGAAGACCACAGAAGCGTAAGATGCTTGCAGTCTTGTTGTAGCTCACCTCATACAAATCTGAATTTCAAATTTAACTGGGTCTCCTGTATTTTATCTGGTAACAGACTTTTTTATTAACTAGCTGTATTAGTTTCCTATTCCTGTTGTAGCAAATTACCACAAATTTAGTGGCTTAAAACAATACTAATTTACTCTTTCTTAATTCTAGAGGCCAAAAGTCTAAAACCAGTTTCAGTGGACTAAAGTCAAGGTGTTGACAGAGCTGGTTCCTTTTCCAGATTCTCAAGGATGCCTCCATTCCTTGGTTCATGGCCCATTTCTGTCTCTCTCTTATAAGGACTCATGGTTACATTGGGCCCACTTTGATAATCCAGGATAATCTCTCCATCTCAAGATCTGTAATTTAATCACTTCTGCTGTCTTTTCTACCATGTGAAGTAACATATTCACAGATCCTGGGGATTAGGACATGGACTCAATCTATTACACCTGGCTGGCAACTATCACATATTACATTATTTCTATTACAAAAGGCATTCTGAGTTCTGAACTCCAACACCAACTTCCTTCTTCAATCTGTATAATAGCACTTGGCATACTGTACTGTAACTATTTTACAAATGTCTGTCTCTGTCTCCCCACTCCTTTGCTTTGAGGCTAGAAACAAGAGCTATTCATCTAGACGGCCCTGCTCTTGACACAATGATGATTGACACACGCTTTAGCAAATGATGACTGAATACATATTGAATTATAAATTAGGGTGTGACTCTAAAATGTATTTACATTATGGAAATAAACAAGAAAAAGCTGTGATGGGTGGGAACGTGACTTGGTGGGAAGAGAGATGGTCTCTGCACCAAAGATCTGAGCAGCAGAAGGAGCGGCTTGTGTAGGAGAGAAAAGAATGAGATAGAAGGACAGGAGTACCCCAAACCCTGGCCCTTCCCTGGGTCCTGGGTGCAGACAGTGTAAATCTAGGAGGAGGTTAGGAGTGTGATAGGGTTCACCGAGCACATCCTGAGGCAAGAATTTGGGTGCAAGCACTTTATTTGGGGGATGATCCAGGAAGCACAGAGAGGGAGTGGAGTAATTAGACTAGAAGGGACAAAGCCAACTAAGGGTGTGTTGATGGGCGTTGTGGGCACCTGGGGCTCCACCTCCTGGAGGTGGGCCCCTCAGACTTTCCTGGCAGAGATAGGTCTACAGGGACATTCTTTGCCCCTTGCTGGGGCTGTGCATATGAGACCTGTCACAGGTGACCTGGGGGGTGGCCCCAAAAGGATATGGTAGGAAACCAACATTGTCTGTTCCACATGGTTATTACTACAGATGGGGTTTCATAGTCTACTTTATTTTAAATTTTTTATGAAATTTTACAAAAGAGAGGAATATTTCCATTTCATAAAAAAATATAGATAATTATAAGAAATATACATTCTCCATCCCTTAAGGTCCTACTTTGAGGTTGGGCCCCTCAAGAATGACCGGTTTTCAGTCTCCAAGACAGCTGCCACCTTGACTCTGCTAGTCTCATGTATGTACAGAAAAGATCCCACTGGCATTTCTAACTTTGGTTAACTGAAATTCTCCATTCTCCCCCACCCCCTCACTTGGCATGATCTTTATACAGTTTTCAGTTTCCAGTTACAGTTCATCAGAGTCCATCTCTGATAATTAATTGTCTCTTCTCAAAAGAAAATAAATCTCAGTAATTATAAATTCATAGAGTTCATTCTATTAGGATGAACTTTTTTTCTTTTATTTTCTTGGTATAATTAATTTTTTTTTAATCTGACTGTTTTCAGACAATGAATACCCTACACTGGGACCTGGCTATTTGAGTATCTGCATTCACTCCTTGGTTCTTGGTTGAAGAAAAAGGCCGTCAAACTAGTGCCATAAGTGACAAGACCCTTCTGAGTATGAAGAACTCAAGCGAACTGCCAGGCTCTGTAGCAGTGGAATGCTACCCCTTGGGGTCCACAAGGACAAGCTAGCAGTCCCTGTGGCCTCTTCTAGGTGCAAATGCAGAATAACAACTCTTCCTGAGACATCCCAGTTTGGGTGGATAAGGGTTTCATGAATCAAATCAGAAGCATTGCAAATGAAAGGTGTTGGAATCACCTCTCCTGTCTAGTTTCTTAAAGAGAAAGAAGAATACGGAAAACTTTTTTTCACTTATTCATCTCACAAATTCTTATTGAGCATCTACTATGGGTCAGGCACTGTGATAAATGCTCAATCAAAGATTAAATGTGAATTACTATTCCCAGAAGGAATAAAATATGTAGTGCCTGGGATGTTATCTGGTCAGCTCCAAAATGGAACAAATAAGGGTGGGGAGGAAACAGAGAGAAAAGAGAGGGGGAGAAATAATCCCCACCCAAAAGAAACATTAGAGTCACAGCCGACTGCTGACCACTAGTGACTGACAAAGTTTGGAAATACCTGGTATCGCATACTATCTAAAACCTTAAGGAGCACGGTGTTTCTATAAATAAGCACCACACACACACACACACACACACACACACACACGCCAGAATATTCTACTAGCTCGTCACGTCACATACACTGGAGAAGGAGTATTGCATCTTTGTTTACTTGGCAAATCTAAATTCAGATCTAGAGTTTCATCACAAAGCCTGCCTTGAAGGCCGTGGTTTGTCATTAGTGTGTCTCTCAATGCATCAGGCCCTGGCAGTAAGGGGAGCAGGCCAACCCACTAACACAATCTAGAGCCCAGGTCTGGGGTTCCTGCCAGCTCTTCTCTGACTGCCCATCATTCTGCCCTTGAACTGCACAATCTGTCTTTGCAAAAACAATTAGGCATTCAGTTTTCAGGGGATGAGAATCAAGTGTAAAATATTTACCAATCAGAAGTTAAGCTTTGGCACAAAACTGGTTGCCTCCTCAATCAGCTGCCCCTTACCTTAGCCGTACATTGTAATAATCAGCGACGCCACCCACCCTGGCCATATCTATCCAAGGGAGGGTGATCTGGGCATTTGGTAGAATTTGCTGTTGGCAGAATATTGCTGCAAAATGATCATCTCCACAGAGGCAAAGGAATAGTTGGCTCTTCCTCCACATTTACTTCCACTAAGGATTTCTCTCCTCTCCCTCCACCCCCGCCTATCCCGGCCTCCGGCGTCCACACTCGGCCTTCTGAGAGGGTGGGAGACCACTTTGCTCCACAACTCTTCTGCCACTGACATTATCTCCTAATTATCTTCTCAGCAGTGATGGCCCGGTACTTTCCTCAACCGGTGCGAAATGATTACAATACTAGATCTGACTGGGTAGAAAGGAAAGTCTGTGGTTCTTTGAGCTTTTTGGGGCCATTAGGAGCCTAAATAATATTCACAACAATCAAAAGGGAAGAAACACACGCATTACTTAAAATGACCATTACTCAGAAAACAATAACACACTTTTTTCTGCCAGATGAATATGTTTTTGTAACAGGGTGACTTATCCTCAGCAGAGCTTCCACAAACCATTAAGTTAATGGCCTGACACAGAGCCCAAAGACCCCGTTTGTTCCATGACTCGCCCTGGGCGATAGTATGCACTGCAGTCTTCAAAAAAAAGATTTTTATTGTTTTTTAGAACAAATGACTTTTTCTTACAGCCTTGAAGTATGCAGCTACCATCCATGGCAAGCTTTGTGTGTGGCAGAGGCCAGTTTGGCCTGGAAATCAGTGGTGATGTTTAAAGGTAGACTTCAATGGCTCTGTCATTGCCCTGTGTCTGTCCTTAGAGAAGGAAGGCTGGAAGTCACACTCCCCTCTCCAGCCTCAAGTCTCTTCTCTGGTCTCCGGTGACTCCAGTCACCTTTTGGTGACTTAAGACAATTTCTGTGACCTAAGCCCATTTCTCTTCTCCACTGCCAGTGTGGAGCCAATTTGTCAGATAAATGGAGCCTGAAACCCTTGAAGCCTTGGTCAGCTCCTCTTGGCTTCATAAACCCAGAATCCCTGCCACCAATAAAGGGCTGGGCATGGACTTGTGTTTCCACACCAATGGAAACACCACCCAAAGTGTTTGTCAGCCTGATACTTTGGGATAAGGACCACGCAGAGTTTTTTCCTCAGGGACTCTCTGGAGACTGTCCCGGGGAAGGGCGAAGGCCTGAGAATTTGGTACAAGGCACACCACGATGCTTCTTAGTTCTTAAAATATATGACAACAGCTTTTAAACCTCCAGACCACAGCAGCCTTTTGGGTTTCCTGGAATTACAAGCTGGAGTTGGAGCACCAATTCTGGTCTGACTCTAAACCTGCTGTGCAGCTTGTCTAAACAACCATCTAGTTCTTAGGGTCCGTTTTCTTTCATTTTGCAAAAATAAAGTTCTTAGAGCAACCTCCCAAGCCATCAGCTCACTGGTCATTTAACCTCAGAATTGCTCCGGTGGAAGGGACTGCCTAGATTAAAATCCATCATTAATGACTCTATTACTGGCTTTATGAGAGGAAATGTCGCAGGAGTCTGTCGTAAAGCTTAAGCTGCACACTTCCCATCCAAAAATACAGCAGCTGGGTGCTTCTTCAGGGCTTCTTCCCCCGCCTGCCCACCTGCCCTTCTCCATCCCGGCAGGGTGTCAGCCTTGTCAGTGTCGGAAGTTTCTGGAGTGTGGTCCTTAGCAAGGCTGTCACTGCCACTCCAGAAAGCTGGGACACATGGACCATCAGCTGGGCTGCCAGTTGTCATTTATAACTTCAGATCTCTGCTATTTCTTGTAAATGAGGGAACAAATGCCTCCCGAATGCCTGTCTTTTCTCATTCCTTCCTCAAATCAATTCGACAAAGATTTGTTGGCCAGTTACTAAGTGTCATACAGTGGAGGAGAGAAAAATTTAATCCCAGTGAAGAAATAATTATCTTTACTGAGGATATGTAAGATACTAAGGTTGACCCTGAAGATGCCAAAATTTCCATCACAAGATCTGCCTTTGAGATGCTGACAAAAGACACAGTCCCTACCCTCAAAGAACATATAGCCCCAGAGACAAATGGTAGGTGCTAGTCGACCCCCTGACACGAGGCAGAATAGGGCGGGCCATGGCCAAGTGCTGGGAGGCAGCAGAGGGAGCCCTTCCCAAGACAGGGACTAGGAAAGCTTAATGGAGACTGAGGCATGTGAGCTGGACCGAGAAAGATGCACAGTGTTTCAGCCGGGAAAAGAGGTCACAGGAATGGGATGCAGAAAGTCCCAGCATCAGCAACATGCAGGAGGGTTTTAAGGAAGGCTAGCAGGCAGTGTGGAGAGGAGCAGGGAGAGATGGGCTGTGTCTGCAGGTCGGGCCTCTCGGGAATGGTCTAGCAGGCCCCAATGCACATGCTTCTGCCATATTGGGCAGCCATGGGGAGTTTTAGAGCAGGGGAGGGTCTCCATCAGATAATTCCTGCTTTCTCTGACTGAAGTCTCCCCGCCACCTTCCTGCTGCAGGCCTTCTTGCCTTACCAATGGCTCAGCCTCCAGCTCTCTCCTCTCCCATGGGAGAGTGCAGGGGAGACAGAGGCATGGGTTCCAACATCTGACTCAGTCCCACCTCTGATCGCACTGCCCCACTGTGTGACACCAGGCCAGTTCCCCTCCAGTCTGAATCTCTTCCTCTGGAGATGAGAGTGCTGAGCAAGTTGACATCTGAGGTTTGCCCCACTCCAAGCACTCCCTCATGATTTAAGGACAGCCCATTTGGGGACAAGGACAGGGTATGGGCTCTGGCACTGCCTCTTCTAGTTCTCCGATAGGAAGGAAGGTCAAGATCAGAATTGCCCTCTCAAAGCCACTAACATGCCTGTGTGCCAAGACACACCGATGTGCACATCTCTGATTAGTTTTATTGGCCAGTAGCTGGTAGTAGTAGCTACAGAAATCGATGAACTCAAAGCCACAAACAGTAACAACCACCATTTGTTTACTGGGCTTGTGCAATGTGTACTGGCCATTTTATACACACTATGTCTCATTTAAACCTTACAACAACTTGCGTGCTAGGTATTTTGCAGATGAGACAACCGAAGCCAAGAGAGGTGAAGTAGAGCTGCCCAAATCATAGACCCCAGAAGTGGTGGAGCAGACATCTCCACCTGGTCCCACACACTGCGCTTAGATTCATCCTTCCTAAGTACAATTTTGCTCTTGTTCCTCCTCTTATTCGTGACCTTCCTTCTTGAGTTTACCGACTCCCCAGGAAATAAAATCCAAACTGCTTAGCATGGCACTTCAAGACCTGTTATATGTTCCCAGTCTTATTTCCACTTCTCAAACCTTGAGCTACCTCTCATTCTGAGACTATGTCCTGTGTGTTCTCACTTCTGGCTTTGGTTTGCTTTGCCCCTCCACATAGAATATCCCCCGTGCCCATATGAGCCTTTCAGAACCCTAACCGCCATAGGCATCAGCTCAGTGTCCTCTCCCCAGAAGCTTCAGCCTCTCCTCCCAGCCCTGTGCTTGTTCTTTCTCCAGATCCTCACTCAAGACACTCTCAGCATTTTGAGTCAGACAACTTTTGTTGCAAGCAATTCTTCCCAAGATTGCAGGACATGCAGCATCTCTGGACCTGCCCAAATGCCAGAGATGACCCCTAGCGACTATGACAATTAAAACAAACCTTTTCACCTGAAACCATAAAAACTCCTAGAAAAACATAGGCAGTATGTTCCTTGATATCAGTCTTGGCAAAGATTTTTTTTTTTTTTTTTTTTTTTTTGGATTTGACACCAAAAGCAAGGCAAAAAAGCAAAAATCAACAAGTGAGACTACATCAAACTAAAAAGCTTCTACACAGCAAAGGAAACCATCAACAAAATGAAAAGGTAACTACTGAAGGGGAGAAAATAATTGTAAATCATATATCTGACAAGGGGTTAGTATCCAAAATATATAAAAACCTCATAAAACTCAATAGCAAAAAAACCCCAATCTGTTTCAGAGGATCTAAATTAGACACTTTTTCCCAAAGAACACATACCGATGGCCAAGGGGTACATGAAAAGGTTCTTAACATCACTAATCATTAGAGAAATGCAAATCAAAACCACAATGAGATAACACCTCACACCTGTTAGAATGGCTAACATCAAAGAGACAAGAAATTACAAGTGTTGGCAAGGATGTGGAGAAAAGGGAACCTATTCACTGTTTGTAGGAATGTAAATTGGTGAAAACACTATGAAAAACAGTATGAAGTTTCTTCAAAAAATTAAATTAGAACTACCATACAATTCAGCAATTCCACTTCTGGGTATTTATCTGAAGAAAATAAAAAAGTTACTTGAAAATATGTATGCACCCCCATGTTCATTGCGGCATTATTTACAACAGCCAAGATATGAAAACAACCTGTGTCCATCGATGTACAGATGGAAAAGAAAATGTAATACACGCACACACGGGAATATTATTCAGGCATAAAAAGAACGAAATCTTGCCATTTGGGACAAAATGGATGTAAATTTGAATATACTAAGTGAAATAAGTCAAACAGAAA
This sequence comes from Pteropus alecto, assembly GCF_000325575.1. Lineage (NCBI taxonomy): Eukaryota > Metazoa > Chordata > Mammalia > Chiroptera > Pteropodidae > Pteropus > Pteropus alecto. The sequence continues at coordinate 22,729,633 of NW_006434709.1, read as the reverse complement.
GAGACTAATATCACATGATCTCACATGTATGTCGAATCTAAACAAAACGAAGCAAAACAAACACCTGAACTCATAGATACGAACAGATTGGGGGCCATTTTGCCAACCCTCTATCCCCTGCCTCTGGCAAGGGATAGAGGGTTGGCAAAATGGGCAATGATGTTCCAAAGGTACAAACTCCCAGCTATAAAATAAATAAGTAATGTATAGCATGGTGACTATAGTGAATAATACTCTATTGCAGATTTGGAAATTGCTATGAGAGTAATCTTAAAAGTTCTCATCACAAAAAAAAATAAATTTTGTAACTACATCTGGCGACTGATGTTAACTAGATTCATTGTGGTGATCATTTCACAATATATACAATTGTTGAATCATTATGTGGACACCTGAAACAAATATAGTATCACATGCCAATTATACTTCAATTTTTAAAAATCTCATTTAAAAATAAATAAATAAAGTAATCCCCCTCACTTTTCCAATCACCTTTTGGTATTGAAAATCCGACTGCCTGTGCATGTCTGTCAGTGAACTTCATGCACCTCGAGAGCAGATACTAATTTTGTGTTTAGCTTTGCATCTCCTATAAGCTGAACACAATGCCTTGCACATTTCAAGCACTAATATGTCTGTTGAATGCACATACAGTACAGTGTCTTTGTATTTTCCTACTTTATAAATAAACTGACTTTTTAAGTTCCACAGTCAAAGAGAGAGGTAGCAATCCCATGCCAATATAAACTCTCCTTGGTTCTTCCATTTAGTCACTTAAATTTTTACTTAACTCTCTGAACATTAAGAAATCTAGCAAATAATGCTGATGTCTGCAACTGCTCTCATTCACTAATGCAAAAACTGCATAATCCCTAGGAGAATTTTAAAATGTTTACCCAAGCTTATCCTTGCCAACAAAACAAATACATAGATAGATCTGGAGCTAGATCCCAGTGCTGACAGATCCTGGCTTTTCCAGATCCAGCAGAGTCATTTCAGAAAGTGCCACTTCCTTTTGGGGCCCAGGGTTCAGGCTTCACCTTGCAGCCAGGTGGATGCATAGGATAAATCCAGCTTGGCTGCTCAAGATTCTTTCAAAGCCTGCATAGCCTTTGAGGTTCTAGAAAACACATGACCCAGAAATTGCTTGTGGTTGGCACAGAAGTGAGAGAATGTAACATCTTTCTATTTCTAATACGAAATTTATGAGAACCAGAATTTGCCCTGGGATGGGACTCTGGAGGACTGAGCCAGCTCTCTGAATCCTACTCATGATACAGCCCAGGACTGCCACAAAAGAAAGAGCTAGACAGGGAATAATTGATAGCAGAGACCAGCACTGGCCTTGGAATCAAGAGACCAAGTTCCTGGTCCTGGCTCCACCACCACTAGGCATATGACCTAGGCAAGTCCCATAACCTCCACAAACCTCACTCGTGGGAGGTGACATTACCTGCCTTGCTTATTACATGTGGTAGTCAACTAAGTTGATATATATATTTACATTTTAAAGCTATAAGTCATGTACAAACAACTATAAATTACTGGCCATGACAGAAATAAAGGGGTCCATGCCCTCCCTGAGGACCTGGGGCATGAGGAGCCCGACCAGAGGCTGACTCAATGAGGAAAATGATCTCTGGGTGATTTTACTATCTCCTCTCAGAGACTGTTTCTGAAGGAGACCTAGGGAGTTGTGTTTCTTTCTGTCAATAGTAAAGTGAAACCCTAAGAATAAAATGTTCACATTTATTGTTCGTCAAATAATTAAGCAATTCATATTCACTACAGAAAAGCAAGACGGCAAAAACAAGAAAATTTAGAATACCCGCTGTCTCAGTCAACACAGGCTGTCATAACAAAATACCCTAGACTGGTGGCTTAAACAACAGAACTTCCTTTTCTCACAGTTCTGGAGGCCGAAAGTCTGAGATCAGGGTGCCAGTATGGTTGGGTTCTGGTGAGAGCTCTCTTCTTGCTTGCAGATGACTGTCTTCTCGCTGTGTGGCCTTTCCTTGATGCATGCGCATGGAGAGAGAAATCTTCTTATAAGGCCACCAGTCCTGTAGGATTAGGATCCCATCTTTACGACCTCATTTAACATTAATGACTTCTCTAAAGTCCCTGTGTCCAAATACAGTCACATTGGGAGTTAAGGCTTCAACTTACTAATTTGATGGGGACACAATTCAATCCATCGCACCCACAATCTCACCCACTTAGAGAAAGCTGCTCTTTATACTTTGTTATATCTTCTCCCGTTCTTCTAAGTACATAGATTTAAGAAGGAGAGAGAGAAAAAAAAAAGATCATACCATGAGGAATACTTTGCAACCTGATTTTTTCACTTAATATATGGTGACCATCTTTCTACATCATCAAATTTACTTCTCCAACATTGCTTCTAGTAACTTCATAAATTCTTCAGTGTGGCTACATCATGGTTCCTATGGTTTCTAATTTTGGCCTTTTGGTTCATAGCCAACTTTCCCCATTACAGAAGGAGCTGGGATGAGTGTCCTCGACAATTTCCTTAGGACAGATTCCCGGGAGTGAAATTATAGGTCAGTGGGCATGTATAGTTCTAAAGCCTTTCACGAGTAGTGTCAGAATATTTGTACCGATTTATATTCCCACAAATAGCAAATGAAAATGTTGCCTCACTTTTTTTTTCTTAAAAAAACTTTTTATTTTGGAAAAAATGTCTGTCTACAGAAAAGTTGCAACGATAGTACGGAATACTGACAGTGTCTATATGTCCTCCACCATTTCTCTTGACATTAACGTATTATCCAACCAACAGTGCATTCATCAAAATATAATAAGAAATTAACATCGGTCTATTACTGTTAACTAAACTGCAGGTTTTATTCACATTTCACCAGTTTTTGCACTAAGGTCCTCTCACTATTCCAGATTTCCATCCAGGACACTGCATTGTGTTTTATGTGGCATCACTTCTAAATCTTACTTTTTATCGACCACTGGAAAATCCCTGGTGTTATGGAGGATTGCTGTCTCTAATGCTAACTAATGGTTATTGCTCATTGCTTCAGGGCATGACTTGCTCCAGCCTATGCTTGTTCTATCAACAAAGTTACTGTTGCACAGGGCAGTGAGGGTGATTTAGAGAATTTGGCCATTATGGTTTATTTCCCCAAACTTTATAAAGAGCCAAGAAGAAGGCCCTTTATGTGGAAAAGGGCATGCGTGTGTTCCCATAGGGTCTCTCACGCCAGTGTAATGCGAGGACATAAACAGCCCCACAATTGGATTTTGCTCTATATTTGGAAAATTTGGCCCTTCATTACAAAGCAGGCTGATGCTGTCTTATTTAGTTCATTCTTTTGCTCATCTCCTGCAATCATTAAATTATAGAACCATATTTCCAAAGCTCTGGGGGAAAAAATGAATTAGGAATAAAATCTTTTAAGCTCCTGTAGAAAGGCTCTGGATTCGTTTATGAATGGTAGGTGCAGAGCTCAGGGAATGATTCGTTCCAAGCTGTCCTAGGTGAATGATTTGCTTCATTTTCCATGGCTCTGCGATGTGCTCTCCTTAATGCGGAACAAGGATCTGTGCCTGGATGTATCCCTGATTACTCCGTGACTCCATCCCCAGGGGTAAAAGTGAATGAAAGGACAAGAAGTCATGAAATACAGAATGATCAGGAGGAAGAGAAGGTTGCTGAGCTGTTTATCATATTCCCCGGAATAAGATCTAGCGGAGCAGCTCTGTTCCTTTCTCAGAACTACCTATTTGAAAATCTATTCTTTCTTTAGGAAGGCCCCTTTCTCTGAAGTGATTCAAAATATTTAGTGAGCTATTAGGGCAACTCTTATACCAGCATTTGTAGGCCTAGTTGTCTTCTAAACTCCAAATATGTCTGAAACCGTGACTGATTCACCTATATTTTCATTTTCTCTGAGAGTCCAAATTGGAACCTCTTCAGCAAGGCTCCTTGGGGACACCTATTCATTTCTCCAGGCAGTCCAGCTTGGGCTTAGGATTTCCCCCCAGGCTGTTGCCATCCCCCTCATTCAGAGGGAAATTTGTGGGCCCAGCTCACAGTTCTCCTGGGGAATCCTCTAGGACTCTTGTGGTGAGAGCTGCTAACCATTGTTTTCTCCCAGGGTGGCTCTACCAGATGTGTTTTACATTCCAAATGCAGGGCCTATTTGCTTCACTGTGTTTTGTCTCTTTATTAAGAATGAGGGGGAAATCAGAGCAGAAGAGCATCTCTAAGATGGAGTTATTGATCCTATATCCTCCTTATGGCATCCCTCACCGAAAGCCCACCCTCCTCAATTCTCCTCATTTCTGTGACCAGGAGATAAGCCCCTGAGATCTGCCTAAGGATCCAGGACAAACTGACTCACCTAACTCAGCCCCCAAAACTCGCAGCTAATTAGGCTGAGTTTTCAAACTCAGTCCTAAGCACCTGCTAGCTTGCAAAGTTGTCCTTAAGGTTGGCCTACTTAAATCAGCTTGGGGACCCAGGACTGGAACTTATGTCCCTGAGTACTGAAAGTTTCAGAGAGATAAGGCAACAACATGAACAGCCCAAATTTCTCATGACGGCTTCCTAAGAGAGCTATACCTCAGGAAGGAAGGAAGGAAGGAAGGAAGGAAGGAAGGAAGGAAGGTAGGAAGGAAGGAAGGAAAGAAGGAAGGAAGGAAGGAAGGAAGGAAGGAAGGAAGGAAGGAAGGAAGGAAGGAAGGAAGGAAGGAAGACTATACCTCTGGGCCTCCTCATTTATCAAAGGAGTAATATCTCTTTTTAACACTTTATGTCTCTTGTCTTTGATAAATTCGATCAATAAAGATGGCTTTATGGTGCGGTCTTATTAGTTAGTATCTTGAAATTCAGCCCCTAATTTTACCTACCAGGGATAATACAGCAGAATCTGTGGGGATCGTTTTATTCATAATGAGTAGAACATCTAAAATTGCTGAAGAATTTTTCATCGATTCAATTCAGATGAAGTCAAGATATATCAGAGCTCACGCCTGGGAATCGGTCTTGAGGAAATGATGCTAAATGTTGGAAATGCTTTATGGGCATGAACGCAGGTGTCTCTACCGCCTTCCTCTAATGTGTTTGGGGAAATCTGCTCTTGGTCTATGCTGCAGCCCACATCTCCTTGCCCTTCCAGGTTACCTGGTTCCTACTCACAGTCTCTGCTTCTCCTTGGGCCTTTGCTCACACCACCCTAGTCACAACCTGAAACTCCAGGGTCTCCTGTCTTCAAATCAGCCAGCATCAGGGGACAGGTAACTGGGAGACAGGTGGGAACTGGGTATTGGAGAGGGGGTGGCTTACTGTCTAGTTGACTAGCCTCTACTAGCCATGTGATTTTAAGCCAATTAGTTCATCTCTTTGTGTCTCATTGTTCATCTGTAAAACAGAGATAATAATACCTACCTTATAGAGTTGGTTGTATAAAGATTAAATTAGTATATAACCCAAGCACTCTGAACACTACTTGGCATGTGATACCTGATTGTTACCATAAAACAAGAGGAAACACCCCCAAATTTTTAGTTTTCTTTCACATTAAAAAGACAAAAAAAAAAAAAAAAAACAGTCCAAAGGTAAGCAGTCCAGAGCTGGTATGGCAGCTTTGTGGTATTATTAGACCCAGAATCCTATCTTTCTGTTCCCTCCTTAAGTTTGCCTCATAACACAAGATAACTGCTCGATCTCCATTCATTGCATCTAAATTGCAGTCTAAAAGAAAGAGGAGAGGCCTATGGGCAAAAAGAAGTTATCCCAGCTGAGTTAGCTCCCCTTTAATTAGCCTTCCTAGGATTTCGACCTAACACTTCAGCTTATATTTGTTGGCCTGAACTTGGTCACACTTCTTATAACTTATTAATCAGAACTGGGTCACATGGTCATGACTTGCTGCAAGGAGAGCTTGGAAATGTGCTCTTTATTCCAGGTGATAATATGTCCAGCTAAAAACCATGAAAAAGAAAGGGAAGCGTTAATGTAGGGAGAGATATCAGGCTCTGCCACACCACCACAGCACAGCAAACAACCTAAAGTTGAATATTAGGTTTGCCTTTTCCAAAGTTCATGGCCAGACCTTTGCACAGGAAAGTTTTTATCAGCTACCTTTCCCTCCTTGTGCACTAACTCACTGGCATCACTTTAGCTCCTGTCTCTCTAGATCTTTGTCATACCTGCACCTGTCTCACATTATCCTCTTTAATCCTAGTCTCAGACCTCTCTCCAGCAATTCAAATTTCTTCTCAGTGTGATGCTGGGCCATTCAGCTTCCCCTTGGCAATGCCCTCACCTGTATGAGTGCCCAGGGGCCCTGCTATTGCTGGGGGCAAGTCTTTCTCAACCAAAATGCTCATCGGACCAAAGAAAGCATTCTTCTAAACAAGAGAACAGATAAAGCTGGTGGATGAATATTTGTATTACTCCTGATCCCTCCTCACACTCTTCTAAAGCATCAGTAAAAGAATTTGTAAAGTATACAAACCTACAAGGACAAAGATGACAGGGGAAGAGATAACAGGAACAAAATTTGGGGAGCTGGAAAGTAGATGGAAAAGTGACACAGGTGAGTGATATAGGTGATTCCAAGAAAGCTGAAAGCAGGAGGATTTGGGGACAGGCTGCTGAAGCAGTTCGACCCCCAGATCCCCTTTCCCAGATGGGAATCTGTCCCCTACCCCAGCAGAAGACTAGAGGTTTGTTTTCTGGAGAGAATAAAGGGCCTCTTGTCTGAGAAATGACAAGCACTATGTTTTCAGTTGGAACACAGGGGGTTGAAGAATGGTTATGTGTTGAATGTCGAAAGCCCCAAACTTCTTCCCCCACTGGCTCTCAGGTGTATACCCTCCAGGCAGGAAACTGGACACATCTTCTTGGGGAATGAGACTTACTGACATCAGGGGACATCTAAGGATAGGACCCAGCCAGCAAGGACAAGACCCACAGAAAGGCAAACAATCAGCAGGGATCATTAGAGGAAACCTCTCAGAGGAAGGAGAGCAAAACAACCTGAGACCATGTTGGGTGAACAAAATTAAAAAAAAAGAAAAGAAAAGAAAGGAAAGAAATACAAGGGATAAAGGAACAATGTCAGTGACACCACGAGAAAACAATCAGACAAATCCAGGGTGTGGGACACGTCACAATTAGCCAGGCCTCGTTAACAAGTCAGTTTGATGCAAAATAAAAAGGGGTGTGAGGGGTACTTGTTCTAGATACAAAGAGACATAACAACCAAACGGAATTTGTGGTACCTGATTAAATTCTGGTTTACAAAATAAGTTAAAAAGATACTTTCAGAACAAGTAAGGAAATTTGAATATGGACTGGGTATTGAAAACTAGGAAATTAGTTTACTTTTTTATTATTGTTTATTTCGTTAAGTGTGATAATGGTGTTTATGTAGGAGAATGTGCTTTTTTTAGTTGTATGCAGAAGTATTTAGATGGGGAGCATATAATGCCTATAATTTTATTTAAAATAGCTCAGGAAAAGTATATGGAGATGAATCAAATATAGCAAAATGTTAACAATTTTTTAATCTAGGTGAGGGAAGGTATTGGGCTTTCATTCTTATTCTTTCTCTTTTCCTGTGTTTTCAAAATTTTCATAATAAAAAGTAAAACCAAAAACCAAACCAAGCAAAAAAAACAATCCAATAATGACAACAACAACAAAAAGCCCTGTGGTGTGACCTCTGCAAATTCCTCCAGAAGGAAGCTGGTGAGGGAGGGAGTTTCCTGCAGGCATTTCTATCTGAGTCCACAGTGGGTAGTGAGAGCTGGGAAGAACCAATTTGAGATCCCTGGGAAAGTCAAGATTCTAATCCTGGAGAGCCCATGCCCAAGCCTCAAGTTCAGAGCAGGGAGACTGAGGTTGGGGTCACTGAGGCATGATTCAGCAGAGAGAATTCAGAGCAGAAGAATACAGAATGAGATTTCACACAACTGCTTTAAAAACTGATGACAGGTGAGGTTAGGCACATTCTGTAACTATTCAAAATTACATTTACACAAAGTCATTCACTGGGGCATTATTTGTGATAGTATAAAATTTAAAGGAATTAAATGTCCCTTGTTTAAGGAATTGGTTGAATAAACTAAAAGACAGCCACACAATGGAGTACTGGGTAGCCATAAAAAGCAATGAGGAAAAACTGTAAATGCTGATATGCGATAGTCTCCAGATATACTGTTCAATGGGAAAAAAAGCAAGGTATGTTATTTTTCAGGTGGGAAGGAGTAAAAAGTACTAATATATGTAAGCACTGGAAAGACAAATCATAGACAAATAAAAATGGCTGCAAATGGTGGAAGGAGGGAACAGGGTAGAGAGGAAAGGGATTGACACATATATATACACCTATTATATAGTTTCGACTTTGTAATCATGCTTTACATAATCAAAAAAAATATATTGAAAAGGAAAAAAATAGATTTACAGAGAATTAAATAACGCGAGAAAGTACTGTGATATTAGGTATAAAGGTGACACGCAACACCTTATGTTCCATATACTTATAACACTATGAAAAATAAGCTCAAGCCTTTGCATAGAATAATGAATGAAGGACATACATTACAGTGCTATGTGGTTGTTCTGATTGTGGGACTCCTCCTTCTACTTGCTTATATTTTCAAAGCTCTCTTTCATGACTAACTTCATTTAATAATGGGAAAAAAAAAAGAGAATCTAGTTTTAAGAAGACGTGGCCGACTAACTGCTATGTATTAGGAAACCTTGCATTTGTATGGCCCTTTTAACATCTGCAGTTTACCTGTATGTATATCCAGTCCTTTATTCGCAGGACAACTCTAAGAAGCAGATATTGTCTTTAAAAATCAAGGTGAGATAATAATACCACTTGGAGCTGGACTCTTGAGGTTAGTGCTTTTTGCCATGGCTTTTTGCCATCATTCTGGTGGCCTTTATTCTGCTCAGTCCAGCCTTGAGGGTCCATCGCCATCTCTGGCATCCCCCAGGAGGAGCCCTGGGAACTGATATTTAGTTTTGCCAAATGACACATTTAACTTCTACCACAAGTTTTTGAGACACACAACATTATGGAAGACTCAGAATGGCTTTGATAATTATTATATCCTTCCAAATTAAATAAACAATCTTCCAGCAGAATTCAAACCTTTAGGGACAAAAAAAAAAAAAACCCCCCCAGAAAAAAAAAAAAATAGCAGCTGCTTTCCAAAGGAAACCCCTTTCAAATTTAAACAGTGGG
>NW_006434709.1:22700738-22720219 GCF_000325575.1 Pteropus alecto | reverse complement strand
AAAAAAAAAAAAAAGACCCCCACAGAAAAAGAATAAAGTAGCAGCTGCTTCCAAAGGAAACCCCATTACAAGTTAAAACAGTGGGTATTTTTGACACATGTGCTCTGCTTATTAATTCTGAAATGGCCTTGTAACACTACAATTTGCAACAGTAGAAGGTTTATCCCCTCTGCTCTGCAAGTGAGGGATTTACAATATGCCAACAAACTGCAGACATGCTCACAAACATGGGATATGGAGGGGGAAAGGTTCCCATGTGTCATGGGGACAGGAGAGGGGGCTCATTCTGGGGATTCAAAGCCAACAAGAGAGCCCCTCGGGAATCCTGCTTGCGCTAGGATCCCAGAGCTTCTCGGAGAAATGGGAAAGGGATTCTGACACATAGTGCTATGAACAACACTGTCCAAAGAGGAGGGACAAAGGCTGCCCCGATCTCTGGGAGCTCTTTCTGGGCAGAAACTTTTTTTTTTTTTTTACAAGTTTTACATTTCGATGTTAAATTTATTGTTTTTCTCCTTAATGTTTTTCTTTTTTGTATTTTTTAAAGAAATGCTTTGCTTTTAATAGTTTTAAGTTTTGTTTCTTGCTTAGATCTTTAATTCATCTGGAATTTATTTTTATGTTTGGTATGGAATAGGGATTTATTTTCTTTTTACAGAAAACCAATTTTTCTGCTACCAGTTATTAAACATCCACGTTTTATAACTGTGAGACCACATCTATCACACATGAAGATCTCACAGTACACCTCACAGTACTTGAGCTCTGTTTATGGGCTCTCTGTTCTTTTTCACTCATCTGCTAGCTTATTCCTGCATCTATATCCACCATTTAAATTACGCTAGACGTATATTGCCTGGACTCCTGGTATTTATTCTTCTTTTTCAAAATTGAGTTTGGTGTGTCATCACCATTCATCCTCTATACGAATTCAAGAAATGTCTGTCAAAGGGCCACGAAAAGAAATCTACTGGGAATTTTTGTTAGGGTTGCATTGAATTTATAGATTTGGGCAGAATGGCCATTTTGAGATTACTGAGTCTTCCCACCCATAAACATGATTTATTCAGTTTTTCTTATGTGTCCTTTAGTGCATTTATATAGTTTTTTAATGGGAGTTTGCATTTCTTGTCTAAGTATCTTATTTATCTTGCTAATGTTAATGGTCTCTCTCTTTTTTACATGTGTTCTAATTGGTTATTTCTCATGCAAAGAAATGTTATTGCTTTTTTTATGTTGAGCTTGAATTCAGCTAACTCGCAAAAACCCTCATTTAGTGCTTTCCTGGTTTCTTGGATTTTTTGGTAATATCGTATGACTAGGACCACTAGTGCAGTGCTTGCCATATACTAGTAATAATCACAGGCATCTTTGCCATGTTCCTGACTTTAGTGGAATGCTGCTAAAGTTTAACCAGGGAGTGTTTGCTATGGGCTTTTGGGTAGACATCCTTTATCAAGTTAAGAAGGCCCCCTTTGATTCCTAGTTTGCCAAGAAATGTTTTTATGAGAGGGTGTTGAAACTTGCTAAATGCCTTTACTGAATCTATTTAAATCATATGGTGTTTCTCCATAAGGAAGACACTGAGTGTATGGTCTAGAAAGCTGAAAAGTACAAAGCCGAAGATGAGAAGCAGCGGGACAAAGTGTCTTCCAAGAATTCACTTAATCCTATACACTCAACATGAAAACAATTGTTGAAGATAAAACACTTCAAGGCAAGATCAACAAGGAAGACAAACAGAAGATTCTTGACAAGCGTAATAAAATCATCAACTGGCTTGATAAGAACCAGACTGCAGAGAAGGAAGAATTTGAACATCAGGAGAAAGAGCTGGAGAAAGTCTGCAACCCTCTCATTCATTACCAAGCTGCACCAGGGAGCACAGACAGGCCGGGAGGAATGCAGGGGGGCTTCCCAGGCGGGGATGGGGAGCTCCACTGTCTGGTGGTGCCCCCTCTGCGTCCACTGCTGAAGAGGTTGACTAAGCCACTCTGAGCACAGATTTAACTTCGCTCCACCCAATAAAACTTTGAAAGATCTAAATCTGTAGCAAATTCCATGGCAGTTTTAAAGTTGAGCTGCTCTGGCAGTAACTGGGCATTCCAGATACTTTAATTTGGAATATGTGCATGGGGAAAGTAAACAGCGTTGCACCTTATAAGCACTGTATTATAAGTAGAAAATGTGATGTCTTAAAACTATTTAAAATTAGCACCAAAAAAATCTTTGAATTAATTTTAATATATTTTCTATTAATTATTGAACATATTAATTAATATTCTAGTATTATCCTGAAATAAACCCTGCATAATAATTTTTTAATACAATAGTAGATTTAATGTGCTAATAATTAGAATTTTTGCATCTATGTTCTTGAGATTGGACTTTAATTTTCTTGTCCTCTCCTTATTCAGTTCTATTTTCTTCACTAAATGAGTTGAAGTAACTTTTCCTATTTTTCTTCTCTCTAGAACAATTTGCATGACACGAGGGTCCTCTTTTCCTTGAAAAATTGGCCCATAAAACTGTTTAGGCCTAGTAGCCTTGGCATGAGTTGAGAGGCAAGCTGGCAGTTTCGACTACTTATTCAGTTCATTATTCTCGTCTATTCAGGTTTTCATTGTTTCTAGGGTCTATTTTAGTAATTTGTATTTTCTAAAAAATTATCCATTCACCAAAGTTTTCAAATTTCTTGGCATAGAATTCTTGATAGTACTTTTTTCATCAGTCGTGTCTGAGTGTGAGCAATAGGAATCACTGCTTTAATAAAGAAAACTTGGTGCTTACAAAATTATTGAAAGGGCTGGAGGAGTAAGCTCTGGATGGGTCCCCCAGAAATGACTCCCAGAACAGTCTAGAACTGACCCTTCGGAAGAACTGCAAACTATGCCACCATCAGGAAGGAGGGGAGCCAGATGCTGCCACAGGGACAATAGAATTAAAAAACACATCATAATGGCAGCAACCCAGGGTCAGGGAGCCACTACTAAAACTTCCTTCCAACCCTTGAGTTGTGACTAGCCCAAGACATCTGACTCCAGCTTCTGCCATGGCTGCAACTAACTCTGACACCTTCTCACCCCGATAATGTCAGGCTGGGCCATATAACTAGCATTGTCAATAAAATGTGGAATAAAAATAAAATGTGAAACTTCCAAGCAGAAACTTTAAGAGTCTGCATGCTTCCACCATCTTTTCCTTTTCTTCTGACACAAGAATAGCAACATCCCAGACAAAAACAGCTCCTTCACCCTGCACCCCAAAATGAAGAGGATGTGGCATAGAATCATAGCCAATCTGTGAAAGACATGTAATGCGAGCAAGAAATAAACTTTTGTGGTTGTAAAAAAATAAGATTTGGGGGTTGTTAGTCATCGCTGCATAATTTAGTCCAAGGTGACTGATACAAGCTTTAAGCTACATTTAAAAAATACTTTTATCGTGTATTTTATATCATTTCTAAGTGTGTAGAAGATGTGAAAGTTACATATTCACTGTGCTTTCCATTTTTTATCATAGTAAAAGATGCATAAACTTTACCCTTATAACCATTTTAAAGTGTACATTCCAGTGGTATGAAATACATTCAAAATGTGCAACCATGACCATTGTCCATTTCCAGAACGTCATCGTTCCAAACAGAAACTCTATACCTTAAACAAAAATTCCCCATTCCTTCTCTCCCTCACCCCCAGTCCCCAGTAACCACTATTCTACTTTCTGTCTCTACAAATTTGACAATTCTAGGAACTTCTTATAAGTGGAACCATACAATATTTGTCCTCTTGTGTCTGGTTTATTTCACTTAGTATAATGTTTTCAAGGTTCATCCATGTTGTAGCATGTGTCAGAATTTCATTCCTTTTTAAGGACGAGCAATGTTCCCTTATGTGTGTACCACATTTTGTTTATCTATTCATCTGTTGATGGACATTTGAGATGTTTCTACCTTCCTGGCTTTTATCATTGTACTTTCTTGATCGAGTAGTGGCCAAATACTTGCTATTATAGAAAAAGGCCTGAAATATTACACAATGAACCACTGCCAGTAGGTGCCTTTAGGTCTAATTTAATTTTACTTTTCATTTTATATATTCCTACATTATTTAAATTTGTCATAACAATTTTAATGCAATTTTTAAGCTAATAAAGAGCTTAAAATAAATACTTCCTCTTGATAAAAAGAGGATGAACAAGAGATATAATGAATCACTGCAAATGCATTTTTAAAAATTAGTGAAAACTTAGGGTGGCTCCCCTAATCAGTCAGCTGCAGAATCTCCATAAATGAAGAGTATTTATTAAAAATTAAAATCACACTGCAGGAAGCTGTAAACAACTAAACCAAGACTCTTACACATAACATTATCATTTTTTTTTCTCTTTTAGTTCTCCTGTATCAGATTTTATGGCTCATAATGATTAATGATTATTAGTAATAGGTCTTTTTTGAACAAAGCTTAAGCTTCTTACAGTGCTACATTCCCAATTCTTAATGTGATTAGGAATACACTCAGTTTCAGCTTCATCTTTGTGTATCAGCCCTTGATTTTTAATTGAAAATGCTACTGTGATTTTAGCTGTTCAAACTGTGTAACACTGTTCCTGACAGGCCCACAGAAGTTCTCATGTGCTGCGATTTCCCAGGTGATTAGAATAAAGTTCAAATGGTACTTCTTAATATCCTTTGAAAAGGTTAGACTCAAGGAAATGGAGATTCTGAATCAAAGGTTTGCTAAATCAGAGTTGGAAAGCCTGGCCTTAGCACTCAGCTACTTTTAGCTCCATTCAATACAACTTGAACTTTCAGCCCTTTGATTAAAAGGTAACCCATTTATTTCATGTTCTTGGCTCCCTGGACAAAGTGGCAACAGTATAAATGACTACTCCAACAGCAGCACTGAGGAGACAACAGTCATGAGCTTTGGGGCTACATCCCAGAACTGATGTCCAGGCCAACGTGACTCACAAGAGCAGAGGCCGCCAGCCATCGTAACCAGGGATTCCCACACTACTATGTGGCGGTGTACATAAAGTAAGAATTCGGTGTTAGATCTAGTTTTGAATTTTAGCTGAACCACAAAGAGCTAGTGTGCTTTTGGACATGTTATCTAACTACCCTCAGACAGTTTCTGTATCTGAAAAGGGGCTTAATAATGCCCACCTTACAGGATCACTGCAAAGACGGAGCAGTATCATGTATGTGAAAGGGAACTGGAAAGGCTGGTTATCATTATACTTACTCCTCGGTCACTTGATCTGGGACCCTGTGGGATCACCATCCACAGTGACAAATCATTCTGACCTTTGCAACAACTGATCAGTTTAGACAATTTGACCCTTTTTAACTGAATGCCCAATTAGTTAAATCCTTTAAGTCCCAGCTTTAACTCAGACCAGCCATTGCTCAACTGTGTGTTACTAGAAACAAAGAGACTATTTTGTGATAAGGGCGGGTCATCACAAAACTAGGCGACCGTGCAAAAATGACTCGATGAGAGTGAAAAACAACAAAACAGTGGTATAAACTGATCTCATTTTTGGAAAGAAAAAACATCTTGGTATATATATACACAGAGAAAAAGCACAAAAGGAAAATGCCACAATATTTTAAAAAAGAATTACCTGAGTTTATGAATTCAACAAATATTGATCTAGCCTCTGTGCTAGGTATTAGTGATACAGTAATTAATGACCCATATAAGGTCACTGTTCTGATGACGCATATATAGTTCAGAAATGATTATAATAAAGGAGGGCCAATAGGATGATGGTACATCTAAGGAATCTAATCTATTACAGGGGTCAACAAGACCCTCTGAGAAAGGGACATTTACACTAAGACCTAAAGGTAAGTGGGAGTTAGCTGGAGAGAAGGGCAGAAGAATAGTAACAGCAATATAGATGATTTTGATTTTCTTCTTTTTGATTATCTATAATTTATAATTTTTCTTAATGAACATACTTAAGAGTCCTTATTGTTCTGTTGGTAATATCTTTGTACTCTGAGGCCGAATACATTTTCTGATCATAACCAAAGTTTTAGTTTGGTATTTATTTGAAGCCAGCTGCAGGCCTTATCTATACTCTTAGGCACTGGAAGAGGCAAAAGGAGAACAGAGTTAAATAGCCCAAAATCTAAGAATTGGAAAGAACCTTGAGAAACATCAACAAACTCTCTTAGTTCAGAAACAGACCCAGCGAGATGAAGCATCTTAACTAGGAAAACACTGCAAGAGTAGCCAGCCCCCCAGCACCAGTCAGAATGATTTGACAAGTCTGTTTTTTGTTTCATTCTGAAACCTGCAATCCTCTAATATGTGTTTTTTGATATGATTGGCTATAGACTAAAAATGACTATGAGACATGGCAACTGGTAACAGTGAGTAGCCATTGCTCATCGATTACATTAGGAAAATAATTTAACGAGGTAAAATCCCATGCTCATGAGGGTGTGGTGAAATTGAGCCCATCAGTTCATTGATGATAACACTGCAAATCAGTACACCCCAATCAGAAATCAGCACAGCAGTGTATTACAGAAGCCATAAAAATAGGCAATCTTATCCTAAGGAAACAGATAAATTCTGGTACACTAATAAGGAGATGTCAAAAGTCATGACTATGATTTGACAATAATGGAGGAAAGGTCACAGACTAATGTTGATGCCATTCTATACACCCACAGCACTTACAACCATGTTTATGAAGAAGCTTATAACCTGCATCTGTGTCTTAAACCACTACAGTGGCTTTCTCCAAAGTCCACCAGGGAGCCTAGTTGCTGAATACAATGATTATGTTTCAGTCTTCCAATCACCTGACTGTGGGAAAGCATTTAACATCTCCTCCCTGCTGGACCCCTTAACCTCCTTTCCTCCTCTCGCCCTATTTGGTAGTCTCCTAGACCTGAGCCCAGGTTACTGCATCTGTTCTCTTAGTACTCTCTTGCAGAGGAATTTCTTTCATATCCTATTCCACATCAGCTTCTATCTCCATCTGTGTGTCAAGGATTTCCAAATCCTGACCATTTGGATGACTCTAAGTTAAACCTCTCCCTAGAGCTCAAGGCACAGAGTCACTAGCCTGCTGGATATTTCCCTTTGGATGCTGCCCAGGCTCCTCATTCTTTCCCACCAAAAGATACTTACCCTCTCTTTGTACCTCTTTGATACTAGATCCTCTCTCATCACTTCCTCCTACCTGGATGATGACCACAATAGTTTCATAAATGGTCCCACTGTCCCCAGTCTCTCCACCCTTGACTTAGCTGAAAGAGTGATCCTCCTCAAGGACAAACCCCTGCCAAGGTCATTCCCCTGACTTAGGTCCTACAATGGCTCTCTGCCTTCAATGTAAAGCTCACCTCCTTGGCTGGTACATGAGGTCTTTCCTAATCTGGTCCTCACACACTCTTCTCTGGGCAAAGGACAAACCAAGTGCAGTTGGCAGAACAAGCCACATCCTCTTGCTCTGGTATATACTGAACCCTGTAAGTGTCATAAATCCTTAAGTGTCTGTCTCCCTGAACCAAATTTAAAAATCACTCCTCCAGGAAGCTTTCCTTGACTCCTGAGCTGAATGAAATGACTGTCCTCTAGGATCCATTTTATAACTTTTACCCCACCTTTAGACCTCTTTAACAGTTTTTCGGGTCTCTTTCCCCTCCAGGAGCTCTGTAAGGTCAGAGAATATGTCTTCCACATGTGTGTCTAGGGCCCAACACAAAGAGACATGAGGTAAGAGGAAGAAAATAAAGCCAAATGGTGACAGTAAATTGTTATACTGATAGAGAAGCATGTGCTTATTTTTTCTCTTCCTGTTTTCTATATTCTCTACTATGCGGATTACACTATTTTTATACATTTAAAAAATTTGTTTATTTTTAAATTGTGTCCAAGCTCTCCTACATAGCTCTAATAAAAGAATTCACTGCCTAAGTGAAATTAAGTTCTTCTCTCCCCAGGCCCCTCTGGCTCCTCAAGACCCCCCACCTCAAGCTCCACAAATTCTTTAGAAGTTAGCAAAGTAGAAACACTTACTTCAACACTTTTAGTAGACAGAAGGACCACCCACACACAAAAAAATTCTTTGGCCTTGAAAAGGTTACATTGCTCTAGTAGCTGAGTGCCAAAACCCATTTTTGGCCAAACATTCATCAGAACCTCACTGTACTCACAGCCTAACACAAATGAAGAAGTACATTCACAGAACCTGCGTAAGATTTATGTAGGATGGAGACAATGGAACTTCTGAATGATTTATCTATATCACCTTCTCAACTTGAGGCATCAGTGAAAGATAGGGGGTGAAAAGCCCTCTGAAAATTCTTCATTTGTTTTCTTTTCTTTTCTTTTTTTCTTTTACCAAAACATCTTCAGATATCAAAAATTTCAATCATGCACATTGGCTTGTAATTCTTTTAAACTTGTGAAAAATAATCCAACCATGTAATATTCAGTCTGACATTTGTTACTATTTTTCCTTAAAACAAAATCCTGATTAGTTCCAAAAATAAAGAAAAACTCTGTTGAAAAGCAAACCCTGTGGCTTAGAAATCATCACTCTAATTAACAGCACATAAGTATTACCTGACGAATGGATTCCTATCTTAAATGTAATTAGCACAAATTCCTTGTGATCCCTACTGCTCTAGAGTTTATGCCCAACTCTTGAAGCAATAACTTTAAAAGCAATAAATAAAAGGAAATCTTGCCTCAGCATTTGGACAGACTGGACCACTTTCCACTTCAGTCAGCAGAGACCCTGGAGTGAAACACTGGATCCTGGCTCAACAGCTGTCCAGGAAGGTACTTACATCTCTACCCTCAGAAGTCCTTGCATCTACTCCTGGAGGGGCTCTTATCACAATTAAGCCTATTGCCAGGGCCCACTGAGACAATCAGAACAAGCAAGAAATCCCTGCCTGATGTGCCACTGGCCTCCATCCTGGGGATGACTCTACCACGCTGTCGGCAGTGCCAGAGCAAGGTGCTTCTGAGAGTGAGGATGAAACATCATGCAAATTAAAGAGCCACTGGAGTACAAGAACTTCAAATCTGAATTCACTTCCTCCAGGAAGTCAGGGATGTAGAGTATGGCAAAAGATGAGGGATGGAGGGAAGGATAGGAGGGTCGCGCAGCCTTTTCACTAGGAAAACTGAAAGGGTCTGGCAGGCATGTGTGTTACTGAGAACATACTGTACACAGGCAACAGCATTTAGAAGGTACAATTTCCAAGGTTTTTGATTCAACTCAACACATGTTATTTGTCTATAGGTACCACCCATCATTATCGCCTAGAAACTTACCTCCTGAAGATTATGTTCTTACCACAGAGGACAGGAGTAGTGAAAAAGGGAGAAAAAGAATGTGAAAGCAGGTCAGAGGAAGATCAAATGACTCATTCAAAGCCACGCGACCATCAGAGGTATTGTCACAGCCAGGAGACACCTGTTATGCTTCATCGACCATTAGTTTATTGCAAAGTGAAGTTTTGGCAGAACAAAGGGGAAATAAGTCCACCAAGAATGAATTACACTAATTAATGTAGTCAACTCAACAGATAGTAACGTGTATTTAGTATCAGCAGTAGGTGGTTCTCAAAGTCAAAATTTATTAACTATTCAAATTTCAAGCTGTACAGATTTTTTCAGATGTACTTACAACATATTTATATCATAATGAAGTTAATTTTTTATAAAATGTTATTCCCTTAAGGACTAAAGATGCTAAAAAGCTTCAACCACCAATTAATTAAATATTCGATATACATTATAGGTATTATTAAAGATCTGACATAAATACATAAGTCACACAGCTGAGAAAAAAAAAGCTATGACCCCTATAATTGCATACTTGATCTATCCCACATTAAAGTAGAAAACAAAATTATGCCACATAAATTGAGCAGATTTTAAGAATATATTTGTTAGAAGATAAAAGCTACGTCCATTTAAATCATTATTCCTAAAAGACTTCCAAACAATAAAGTTATTACCTTAAATCTCAAGCTATAACACAATCTTTACCATTCAAATTATCTTGGTTGATACAGTACATCTGATCCCTCCATGATATATGCAGTGGTGATTAATGATGACAACTAGCAGTAGTTATGTATACATAGTGGAAGCAGTAGAACTAATCATACAGAGGAATATCAAATGACTCATTCAAAGCCACGCGACCATCAGAGGTATTGTCACAGCCAGGAGACACCTGTTATGCTTCATCGACCATTAGTTTATTGCAAAGTGAAGTTTTGGCAGAACAAAGGGGAAATAAGTCCACCAAGAATGAATTACACTAATTAATGTAGTCAACTCAACAGATAGTAACGTGTATTTAGTATCAGCAGTAGGTGGTTCTCAAAGTCAAAATTTATTAACTATTCAAATTTCAAGCTGTACAGATTTTTTTCAGATGTACTTACAACATATTTATATCATAATGAAGTTAATTTTTTATAAAATGTTATTCCCTTAAGGACTAAAGATGCTAAAAAGCTTCAACCACCAATTAATTAAATATTCGATATACATTATAGGTATTATTAAAGATCTGACATAAATACATAAGTCACACAGCTGAGAAAAAAAAAGCTATGACCCCTATAATTGCATACTTGATCTATCCCACATTAAAGTAGAAAACAAAATTATGCCACATAAATTGAGCAGATTTTAAGAATATTTTTGTTAGAAGATAAAAGCTACGTCCATTTAAATCATTATTCCTAAAAGACTTCCAAACAATAAAGTTATTACCTTAAATCTCAAGCTATAACACAATCTTTGCCATTCAAATTATCTTGGTTGATACAGTACATCTGATCCCTCCATGATATATGCAGTGGTGATTAATGATGACAACTAGCAGTAGTTATGTATACATAGTGGAAGCAGTAGAACTAATCATACACACATTTGAATCACTACTCCCATGGAGAATAAGGTCAATAAAAATAATGGTTAAAAACAATACACATTTTATCTATTCACCCGCTTGCTATCATTAGCAGTAAATGCCACACAACACACATATTATTTGTTCCATAAAATCTTTACGTGTCAAAAACACTTTTTTAATACAGGTTCAGATCATCAACAATAAAAAACGTTCATCTTCATTCTTACCTTCATGGACTTTGGCAGGCCTGCATTCACTGGACACACAGAAACGTGAGTAACTGGATAGACAATTTAACCATTGACTGTTTGCAAAACACAAATGCTCTATTTTAAGGCAAGTATCTTTATCATATGCATACATAGCAATTTATCCATTAGTGAACTTTATCACATGACAGTACAAAATTCAACAAAAAACTGAGGTATAACAACATAAATACAAATGTCAGAAAGTATAAAGACATCCTTAAGGTACTTAACATATTTTACTCATAACTAAATAGAGAACTCTTCTCAAAGTTCTTATATGTCCAGAAATACCCGAGACTCTGAATTCTAGAAAATATACTAGAAATTAAATACTCTAAAATTTTTGCAGTAAGGCTCTATATATAAGGCTAACCTTTGATATAAGGCTACTTCAATTTGGTTCCTGAAAACAGCAAAAATGTGTGCCAAAATTCAAGCTATTCTAAACTAAAGAGAGAGGAATTGGTCTCATGAGAGATAGTAACATTAGATGAGTTTATTGAGCAAAATTGAAACAAGGCAATAAGCAAAGTTTAAAACACATCAAATAAAAATTTTTCTTATCATATTTCACCATAAAACTGATCCATTGTGACATAAAAATGTTTGAATGTGTAAAGTATTTTTTAGTGTAAAACAGACATATTTACCCCTTATCTAAGTAATTTAAATATAATCCCTAACTTGGCATGTATACTATATTTAAAAATCTACATTCTGTGACCTTTACAAAAGTAGATCTATTCTTTACTTTCAAGTTAGAAACAGTTTAACAATTTATCTTTGGATATGTCTAGTCAATGGCTATATAAAATTAAAGAAAAGATAAATTTAAGTCATAGGTCATTAGGTACATTAACATGTAAGCCATCCGTTTTGGGTCCTAAAAGTGAAAAATGATTGCTACTACAGAAAGTGGAAAAAATATACCCCAAATTTCTGCTCTAGTCCAAAAACTTATAGTCAATGTGTATTTTTAGTTATTGAACGGTTTGATAGCAATGTCATTCAGTGAAAATGTACAATTACTAATTATACTCATATTAAAAATGTTTTTCTTAAAATGAAAATAGGTAGTATTCATTATGCCTAAATATAAAGGAAAACTAGTGACAAGGGAGATTTTTGAAAAGTTTGACAATTACTGCACTTGCTTCCTCTGCGAAACTTCTAGTGACTTTAAGAGAAAAAAACTGTAAATATGTTCATCTAATAATTTAATCAAGTACTCTAGAAAAATACTGTTCTGAGGGGAAGTTAAGCAGAAATTGCATATTAAGTTTCCAAATTAGATTAAAATAAGGGAAACAAAATGGGATTCAGAAGATTAGACTATGTAACTGAATAAATTATAACAATAGAGACAAATGAAATCCAAACTTTGGAAAACTCAAGAGCAAACTTTTTGGTAACCTCATTATTGATTGTACAAGATAAAAAGGAACTTAAGATTGTAGATGGATGAATGTAAGTTTCTATTAAAACAGCTGTACAGAAGTAGATCCACAACCCAAATTCCACTTCTATAATGATGTCAGGCATTGTGCGTTTACGGGTTGTGGGGTCTCCTGCTGACTCCTACGGATTAGGCACGAGCACCCTCAAGTTTTCACTGGCACCAAACTCAGATAGTTGCTCCTTTGCAAAAATGTCCTAACATTGGTTAAAGGTGGGGGAGGGAAAAGAGGAGCCATAAGTCTAAATACCAAGTGCTTCTTCATTTCAAGCAATCTAGAAATCTGCTTATTTAGTAATTAACTGAATAGGCCACTGACTTCAAACACCCGTACTTCTAGAGACAGCCACAAATCAGCCACAGCTTCTGCCCACTGAATGAGTCACTCTTGTTGTAACTGTGGCTAATCACAACAGCAATTTGAAGCTCTGGGTAAATCAGTTTTCTACTCTGAGTACACCAGACAAGGCCAGGCACAAAGAACTTGCTACCTCCTGTTCTTCACGCATAATCAGCAACACACCATGAATGTGGTGGCCTAGGGTATGGTTTTGTGCATTGTCTCTGCAGACCGCATAATGGCACTTCCAACATCTCCTTCTAAAGGAAACTGCCCTGCCCACAACAATTTCCCCACCTCAAAAAGATTGCTTCCCCCAAGCCAGGGGGACTGGCTTGAAAAACTGCTTCTCAATCCAGGTCGTGGTAAGGTTAAGCTAATGTTCCTCTGGAATTTGAACAGGAAAAAGAAAGAGATTCAACCAGTAGATGTCAAGTGGAAAAGATACTGGAGGAGGTGCAGAGAGATGCCACACTGCCAAAAGTGATGCCAACTCCGAGAGGCAGGAAGAGAGACATCAGACGTCAGGCAAGCTGCTGCTGTGTCTTTATAATAAATGCCCATTGCCTCTGGTGACCTACATATTCCCTGTAACAAATGAACCTATAAATACAAAAAAATGATGTATTTTTGAGTTACTGCTAGTTATACATTTTGCTTCCTCAGCAAATTTTGTTTTTTTGGATGACCAATTAGGGTCAGATTTATTTTCAGATTACTTAATAAAACATTAAGCAAAAATAAAAGAATTGTAAAACATGAGTACATTATTTTTTACGAAAAAGTTGCCATAATTTTCATTACTCTATAGATTTTAGAAATTGTAGCCATTATTCAAGCATTCAATGACTAGTAATTGGGAATCCTACTATTCCTAAGAATAGTTGCTATGAATAGCACTGAAAATACTTATTTTACATTTGTAGCAAAGTATACTTCTCTTTAAAACCTTTTTTCCTAAATATTTGCAGTAAAAATATAACATTACAAATGTAGCATACTCCAAATCTTGGGTGGTAAGTAGGTTTGAAGATTGTTAACATTTGCCCAGCACATTCATGAGATTTATTTGAAATATAACCATTAGCCATAGGCTTTTGGAGTATATGTACAAAATCAGAAAACTGTAAGTATCCAGTCAAATACTACATTAGCAATATTACTCATGAAAAAAAAAAATTGCCAGTAAGGCTCTATCCATTCAAAGGTGGTCAGATTGAATATAGTCAATAATATTGTAATAACTATGTATGATATCATATGGGTACTAGATTTATCAGGGTGATCACTTTGTAAGTTATATAAATGTCTAATCACTATGTTGTACACCTGGAACTAACATAATATTGTATGTCAACTGTAATTTAAAAATAAAAAATATTATTTAAAACAAAAGTCAGACTGGAAAACTCAATCTTGCAGGTGATTTTCCAAACCCATTGGGGAAGTATTATTTACAGATAACACTGAACTATTCTCCAATTATTTTACTGACATAATTTCCTAGAGGAATTTCAGAATTATTATTTTCATAGCGAGAGATTACATTAAAAACTCTGGGTTTAGTATTTGTGTAAAGGACCCTCAAGTTAAACCAAAGAATGGGACTTTGGGGCAGAATAGAAGGAGTTTTTCAAAGAGTATCTGCCAGGGCAAAACCAGCCGATGATCATCTCTGTGTACCCCACAGGGCACAGCACAGCAGTGACACTTATTAGGCAAATGTTCCTACTCCATGCACACAAAGGATTAACAAAAATAAAAAAAAATTTCCTGCAGTGATGCCACAGGTCTTGATGAAGCCTGCCTTTATCCACAGTTTGGTATTCTCCTAGAACTCCTGGAATATCTGAGTGTGAGAAGCTAGGTTAGGTAATAAACAGGAATTAAAATAAAGCAACCAACAGAAACAAATGATCTTATCTCTTTTGTACATGTGTGTCTCTGCATCTTTAGGCAAGTGAACACAAACTCAAATTAACTTGGGTTAATGAAGAGAATCAGTTTAATACTCTTAGAATCCATTAAATGTATATCAATTGACGAACTGTAAAAACCATCAACAAGCACTTCTATGGCTTCAATCTTATTAGTATCTTGTATAGATTTAGAAACTCACTTCAACAAAATGTATTTCCTGACACAGACAGTACAACAACTCAACTCATAACAAAATCCGTCTATCTCTTCAAGAAAACACATCGTTAGAATCCAACAACCCTTTCATGATGAAAACGTCAAACGAACTAGGAATATAGTTCCTAGTACAAAGAAATATATATAGTTCCTAATACAAAGAAATTTCCTCAACCTGATCAAGGGCATCTATGAAAAATCCACAGCTAACACCATACTTAACAGTGGAAGACTGGAAGTTTTATCTCTAAGATCAGGAATAAGACAAGGATGTCCACTCTCACCACTTCTATTTAACATTGTAATAGAAGGTCTAGATGGGTAATTAGGCAAGAGAAAGACATAAAAGGAAGAAGGATAACTCTCTCTCTTTGCAGGTGACATAACCTTATACATAGAAAACCATAAAAATTTCTCAAAAACCAATTAGAACTAATACATAAGTTCGATAAGCTTGCAGGATACAAGATCAACATACAAATATCAGTGTGTTTCTATACATTAGTAATGAACAATCTGAAAATAAAATTAAGAAAACAATTCCATTTACAATAACATCAAAAAGAATAAATACTTAATAAATTAAACCAAAGAAGTGCAAAGCTTGTGCATTGAAAACTATAAAACACTGAAAGAAAGAAGACTTAAGTAAATGAAAACACACACTATATCCATTGATTGGAAGACTTAATGTTAAGATGACAATATTTCTCTAATTGATCTAAATTCCCTATCAAATTCAATGCCATCCCTATCAAAATTCCAACTGCCTTATTTGCAGAATTGGACAAGCTAATACTAAAATTCATGTAGAAGAGATCCAGAATAGTCAAAACAATCTTATAAAAGAAGAAATCACACCTTCTGAGTTCTAAACTTACTACAAAGCTACATATAGTCTTCCGTGTGGTTGTGGCATAAGGATACACATATAGATCAATAGACATGAGAGTCCAGAAGTAAATCCATACATCTATAGTCACTTGATGGTAGTAGGGCAAAAATACAGAATGGGCTAGTACCACACCCACCTGTGGCAGTTAAGAAGTAGGAGGAATATCTCGGCTGTGGAGGTCCCCCCAGAGAAGAATGGGGTCCTGGCCCTACACCAGGCTCCCCAACCCAGGGTTCCAGTTTTGGAAAGAGAAGTCTCCACAATTTTCGGCTGTGAAAACCAGATAGAAGGCCGCTGGAGTCACAGACATGCCTCTCAAGGGGCCCACACATGGACTTACTCACTGATGGACTCATTCGCTCTGAGGGTGAGAGTTGAAAGGGCAACTTTCTTCGAGACAGAAGTGCTGGTGGAGGCCACTATTCCTTTGTTGAATCCTCCTCACACCCTGTGTGCAGACATATGCGACTGCCATATTGAATCTTCATCGGCCTGGCTAACACTGGTTGTCCTGCCCAGGTGATTCCCTGAGACCCTGCCCCACCCAACTTGTGGGCCCACTCAGGCCACTTCTAGTGGATTTTCCATACAAATGGCCTGTCTTGGCTCATGCTGCAAACTTTCCTAAACTCTCTCAAAGATTTGCAAAACCTTAAAAAGTAGCATCTGGCCTCAGCATGTCCCATACCTCTTGCTGAGCAGCCCCAAGCCCAGTACTAGAGACAGCCAGCCTCAGTTTGCAGCTTGGCTTCTCAAGGCACATCCAAGCCCAGTGTGGGTGGTAACCATCTATGAATTGTTTGGTGGCTCATGCTAGGTGGCCCAGGGCAGGGCACAAGCTGCAGCTGAACTTGGCCTTTGGTAGGACCCCTCCCAGGAGGCCCTGGGGCCAGCATGCCAAGTTACCAGCTTTAGTCTGAGCCAGAGCACAACCTGGGGCCACATCCGAGGACGACACACCCGAAGGGCAGACTAGGCAGGCACGAGAGCCCTGCTAAAGTGAATCAGCCCCTGTATAACAGCTCCTCCACTGTAATCGGCCAGTCATCACAACCAATCGGCCCAAGGGTCAATCCCTCCCATTGACATGCAAACAGCAACCAAGGCTCAACTACAACAGGAGAGCACACACAACCCATACAATGAACACTCCTGGAGCACCTAGCTCAGTTAACAAGGGAGACTGTGCCACTGGGCCCCACAGGGCACGTACTACATAAGGCCATGCTACTAAGACTGGGAGACATAGCAGCCCTACCCAATACATAGAAACAAACAGAGAGGCAGCCAAAATGGGGAGACAAAGAAACATGTCCCAGATGAAAGAACAAAACGAAGTTCCAGAAAAAGAACTAAACAAATGGCGACAAGGAACCTACCAGATGCAGAGTTCAAAACAGTAATTATAAGGATGCTCAACAAACTTAGGAAAAGAGTAGATGAATTCAGTGAGAACTTTAACAAAGAGATAGAAAACATAAAAATGGAGATAGGAAACAAAAAAAGAACCAGTCAGAAATGAAGGATACAGTAACTGAAATGATGAAAATCTTAGAAGGAATCGACAGCAGATTAGATGAAGCAGAGGACTGAATCAGCAATTTGGAAGACAAAGTAGTAGAAAACATCCAATTAGAACAGCAACAAGAAAAAAAGAATCCAAAAAAATTAGGATAGTTTAAGGGGCCTCTGGGACAACATCAAGCGTACCAACATTCACATCATAGGGATACCAGAAGGAGAAGAGAGAGAGCAAGGAATTGAAAACCTATTTCAAGAAATAAAGATGGAAAACTTCCCTAGACTGGCAAAGGAAATAGACATACAAGTCCAAGAAGTGCAGAGAGTTCCAAACAAGATGAACCCAAAGAGGCCCACACCAAGACATATCGTAATTAAAATGCCAAAGGTTAAAGACAAAGAGAATCTTAAATGCAGCAAGAAAAAAGCATTTAGCTACCTACAAGGGAGCTCCCATAAGACTGTCAGCTGATTTCTGGAGCTTCTCTACTTTGTAGGCCAGAAGGGATTGGCAGAAAACATTCAAAGTGATGAAAAGCAAGGACTTACAACCGAGATTACTCTAACCTGCAAAGCTATCATTTAGTATCAAAGGACAGATAAAGAGCTTTCCAGATAGAAAAAGCTAAAGGAATTCATCACCACCAAGCCAGTATTACAGGAAATGTTGGAGGGACTTCTTTAAGAAAAAAATTTAAAAAAAAAGAATAATAAAATGGCAATAATTATATATGTATAACAATTACTTAAATGTAAATGCTCCAGTCAAAAGATAGGGTGTCTGAATGAATAAGAAAACAAGACCCTTACATATGCTGCCTACAAGAGACTCACTTCATATTGAAGGATAGAGACTGACAATAAAGGAATGGAAAAAAAAGTTTCATGAAAATGGAAACAAACAAAAAGCAATATTTATACCAGACAAAATAAACTTTAAAACAAAGGCTATAACAAGAGACCAAAAAAGGACTCAGTTATCCCACTTCTGAGTAGCCAAAAAACCCTAACAGACTGCTTCAAAGGGGCATAAGAATCCATATGTTCATTGCAGCATTATTTACAATAGTCAGGCTATGGAAGCAACTTGGGCAATCATCAGTGGATGAACGGATAAAGAAGAGGTGGTACATATATACAATGAAATGTTATTCAATCATAAAAAAGAATGAAATCTTGCCATCTGCAACAACATGGATAGACCTAGAGGGTATTGTGCTGGGTGGAGTAAGTCAGACAGAGAAAAACAAATGCCATATGATTTCACTGACATGTGGAATCTAAAGAACAAAGTTACAAACAAACAAAACAGAAACAAACTCATAGATACAGAGAACATTTTGATGGTTGCCAGATGGGAAGGAGGTGGGGGGTGGGTGAAAAAGAGAAGTGATTAAGTAGTACAAATTGGTAGTTACAAAATAGTTACGAGGATGTAAAGTATAGCATGAGGAATAAAGCCAATAATATTGTAATTACTATGTATAATGTCAGTGGGTACTAGGTTTATTGGGTGGTCACTTTGTTAGTTATATAAGTGTCTAATCACTATGTTATACACCTCATGCTAATATAATATCATATGCCATCCATAATTTAAAAATAAAAAAATTATTTAAAAAAAGAATAGCCTTTTCAACAAATGGTACAGGGACAACTAGATATCACCTCTAAATGAATGAAGTTGGATCCCTATTTAACACTATATACAAAAAGTAACACAAAATGGATCACAGACCTAAAAGTAAGAGCTTAAACTATCAAAATTTTTATAAGAGAAGTCTACGGCCATGCTACCCTGAACAAGTCTGATCTCATCTGATCTCGGAAGCTAAGCAGGGCCTGGCCTGGTTAGTACTTGGATGGGAGACCACCTAGGAAGACCAGGTGCTGTAGGCATAAAAAATAACAAAATAAGGGATTGTAAACTGACAAGGTCCTTGCAATCTGTGAGGTCAACCAAGGGCT